>NC_074685.1:6158500-6233500 GCF_029448725.1 Salvelinus fontinalis | reverse complement strand
GTTTATAATCCACCTCCCTGTATAGTTTATAATCCACCTCCCTGTAAAGTTTATAATCTACCTCCCTGTAAAGTTTATAATCCACCTCCCTGTATAGTTTATAATCCACCTCCCTGTATAGTTTATAATCCACCTCCCTGTAAAGTTTATAATCCACCTCCCTGTAAAGTTTATAATCCACCTCCCTGTAAAGTTTATAATCCACCTCCCTGTATAGTTTATAATCCACCTCCCTGTATAGTTTATAATCCACCTCCCTGTAAAGTTTATAATCTACCTCCCTGTAAAGTTTATAATCTACCTCCCTGTAAAGTTTATAATCCACCTCCCTGTATAGTTTATAATCCACCTCCTTGGGTGGCAGCAGTGGTCATTTTACGTTTGTATTGCAGACCACTTCAAATGGCTTTTTGCTATGCTATACATACAACCTCATAGCCACTGTTTGACTAGGTCCAGTGCATAGATAGTGGATATGGACAGTTAGCATGCAAGACGGGTCCACATGGGACGGTTACAGCTGTGCAGCGTGTTAGTTACTAGTGTGGATCTAGAGGACAAAAAGAGGACAGTTTGGTATTTCCTCAAGCAACACAATAATCAAATCAATAAACAATTGATTCATAAATAATCGATAATGACTACTGGTTGATTTGAGAACAGGAGTACACAGGGGAAGAGTTTTCCCTTCATTTCAGGAGAAACACTTGATCAATATAGACTGCCTAAAACAGACTCCACGTAAAACAAAGACTGCCTAAAACAGACTAGACGTAAAACAAAGACTGCCTAAAACAGACTCCACGTAAAACAAAGACTGCCTAAAACAGACGTAAAACAAAGACTGCCTAAAACAGACGTAAAACAAAGACTGCCTAAAACAGACGTAAAACAAAGACTGCCTAAAACAGACTCCACGTAAAACAAAGACTGCCTAAAACAGACGTAAAACAAAGACTGCCTAAAACAGACTCCACGTAAAACAAAGACTGCCTAAAACAGACGTAAAACAAAGACTGCCTAAAACAGACTCCACGTAAAACAAAGACTGCCTAAAACAGACGTAAAACAAAGACTGCCTAAAACAGACTCCACGTAAAACAAAGACTGCCTAAAACAGACGTAAAACAAAGACTGCCTAAAACAGACTCCACGTAAAACAAAGACTGCCTAAAACAGACGTAAAACAAAGACTGCCTAAAACAGACTCCACGTAAAACAAAGACTGCCTAAAACAGACGTAAAACAAAGACTGCCTAAAACAGACTCCACGTAAAACAAAGACTGCCTAAAACAGACGTAACAAAGACTGCCTAAAACAGACTCCACGTAAAACAAAGACTGCCTAAAACAGACGTAAAACAAAGACTGCCTAAAACAGACTCCACGTAAAACAAAGACTGCCTAAAACAGACTCCACGTAAAACAAAGACTGCCTAAAACAGACTCCACGTAAAACAAAGACTGCCTAAAACAGACGTAAAACAAAGACTGCCTAAAACAGACTCCACGTAAAACAAAGACTGCCTAAAACAGACGTAAAACAAAGACTGCCTAAAACAGACTCCACGTAAAACAAAGACTGCCTAAAACAGACTACACGTAAAACAAAGACTGCCTAAAACAGACTCCACGTAAAACAAAGACTGCCTAAAACAGACAACACGTAAAACAAAGACCGCCTAAGATCACCTCTGCCTAAGAAACTGAACACACTTAACAAATACTATGTACTGTACTGGGTCTAAAGATACCAACTGGTCACAAACCTTCTATATAGTGGATCTACCCTCTCCAAAACTAAAGCGCATTCAAGCAGTAGATATGAAAATATTCTGTTTTTCTTTTCACAAGGGTTCAAATACAAAAAAAAATGTGCATCTCTCCTCAAGTTCTTGTGTTACATAGAAACAACAGTTATTATACAGGAGGATTCCAGACAGAAGAAGAAGAACAGAAACATTGTTTTACAGAAATGTGCATAATAATTATTGATAATTAATCCAGGTAACCAGATTTAAAAGGGAGACTGAAGGACTGTGGAGGAGGACGGAGCTCCAGTGAACACGGGATTACTCTGCCGACACCCAACATTGTGTGTCCTGTAGGACACCTGCAGGGTCAGGGGTCAGGGGGGTGGGGTCATGTAGCGTTTCAGGGTGCCATGTCTACCTGGCCTGGAAGGGTCGGAGGTCAAAGGTCGGGTTGATGAGTCACGGCGCCATGTCTACCTGGCGGTGGCGGACTGGGGTCCCGGGTATCCGGGGTAGGAGCGGCGTGTGCTGGTAGCCTGTCTCTGGCGGGCCAGGAAGGACTGTCCTGAACCGGTACTGGCCAGACGGTCCTCTGCTGCCTTCTTCTGGAGAGCTATGCCCTGTGGGGGGGAGAGGGGACGACAGACACGGTGGCTTCATTAAGACGCATATTAATTAAAAGATGTTGGTTAAATCTCCTGCGTCTGCTATGTGAGTTTTCTTCTCATTTTTAACTCAAAACACAGGCAGCAGGCAGCCTAGTGGTTAGAGCGTTGGGCCAGTAACCGAAAGGTTGCTGGATCGAATCCCGAGCGGATAAGGTAAAAATCGATCATTCTGCCCCCTGAACAAGGCAGTTAACCCACTGTTCCTAGTCCGTCATTGTAAAGAAGAATTTGTTCTTAACTGACTTGCCTAGTTTAGTAAAGGTAAAAAAAAAATATATACTTTTAAGTGGCATAGGAAGTCCTACAGCGCCCTCTAGTGTTTGACAGGAGTAACAACAAATAACCAAAGATTTTATTATTTATATAACTAACCCAAGATAGACCACAGCCTGTCGTTTCTAATGGGAGCAAATGAATCGTAGTGGCCTGAACAAGCAAGGAGGTGGGCAGAGCCAAGAAACGATCTAGCGAAATCCTATTGGCGCGTTCTAGCATGTATTTGCATATTTCTGTTATGGAACGCCTACTCTGTGAAGTGCGCGTGTGCAATAACTCAATTCGCCCTTGAACACCTTGTAAACAATTCAATTTATTGAAACTTTGGCAAAAGGGTAAAGTCCACAAAACTTAGTCCACTCTGTTCATAACAGATTGATGTTTTGGGGAACAGAATACTGTGTTGAGATTAAATGTTACATGAGGAAAATGTGCAGCACGTCAGCGAAAAATCCATCTACATTTACATTAACATTTAAGTCATTTAGCAGACGCTCTTATCCAGAGCGACTTACAAATTGGTGCATTCACCTTATGACATCTAACTCAATCTTCTCCCACTGCCGGGCCACTGGGCTTCCTCTCATCACCATATTTGGGTCGTGAGTGGAAATGTCAAACGGAAGCTTCACATTATTTATACATCTGGTGAAACATCTGGCTCTTTGTTCCATCTGTGGTAATACGGTCTGGTCTAAACATCCACCATGTTGTAGCAGGCAGACACTACGGGTGTTTCTCCCGATACTACCGTGCTCTGAGCACGGGATGGTGGGCTTCATGAGTACAAATCAAAGTCTGCGAAACGGATGGCACTTCTAGGATGGGTATTCCGCTTGTACACATTTTGAAGCATCGAAGCTTCAGCAAAAAATGTATGGACAGAAATATGAGGCAACCACGTAAGAAGAGCAATGTAAAATGTCTTGAAATCAACGGCGGCCATTATTTTCAGCTGAAGCGAAAGAGAAAATACACTCCGACTTCAGAATGAAATGTTGCCTATTTACATCTCATATGTTGCCTGACAACAATATAAATACATGTTTAGCTGCCTACAATACCCACTGTAGTGTGCGTAGATCGCCAGCCCATAGTAAGTCAATAGGGCTAACTGGCTAGCTAGTGCTGCTCACCGTGAGGTAATACAGTAAGGGGAGTGCTGCTCAGCGTGAGGTAATACAGTAAGGGGAGTGCTGCTCAGCGTGAGGTAATACAGTAGGGGGAGTGCTGCTCAGCGTGAGGTAATACAGTAGGGGGAGTGCTGCTCAGCGTGAGGTAATACAGTAGGGGGAGTGCTGCTCAGCGTGAGGTAATACAGTAGGGGGGGTGCTGCTCAGCGTGAGGTAATACAGTAGGGGGAGTGCTGCTCAGCGTGAGGTAATACAGTAGGGGGAGTGCTGCTCAGCGTGAGGTAATACAGTAGAGGGAGTGCTGCTCAGCTTGAGGTAATACAGTAGGGGGAGTGCTGCTCAGCGTGAGGTAATACAGTAGGGGGAGTGCTGCTCAGCGTGAGGTAATACAGTAGGGGGAGTGCTCCTCAGCGTGAGGTAATACAGTAGGGGGAGTGCTGCTCAGCGTGAGGTAATACAGTAGCAGGGAGTGCTGCTCGGCGTGAGGTAATACAGTAGGGGGAGTGCTGCTCAGCGTGAGGTAATACAGTAGGGGGAGTGCTGCTCAGCGTGAGGTAATACAGTAGGGGGAGTGCTGCTCAGCGTGAGGTAATACAGTAGGGGGAGTGCTGCTCAGCGTGAGGTAATACAGTAGGGGGAGTGCTGCTCAGCGTGAGGTAATACAGTAGGGGGAGTGCTGCTCAGCGTGAGGTAATACAGTAGGGGGAGTGCTGCTCAGCGTGAGGTAATACAGTAGGGGGAGTGCTGCTCAGCGTGAGGTAATACAGTAGGGGGAGTGCTGCTCAGCGTGAGGTAATACAGTAGAGGGAGTGCTGCTCAGCGTGAGGTAATACAGTAGGGGGGAGTGCTGCTCAGCGTGAGGTAATACAGTAGGGGGGAGTGCTGCTCAGCGTGAGGTAATACAGTAGGGGGAGTGCTGCTCAGCGTGAGGTAATACAGTAGGGGGAGTGCTGCTCAGCGTGAGGTAATACAGTAGGGGGAGTGCTGCTCAGCGTGAGGTAATACAGTAGAGGGAGTGCTGCTCAGCGTGAGGTAATACAGTAGGGGGGAGTGCTGCTCAGCGTGAGGTAATACAGTAGGGGGAGTGCTGCTCAGCGTGAGGTAATACAGTAGGGGGAGTGCTGCTCAGCGTGAGGTAATACAGTAGGGGGAGTGCTGCTCAGCGTGAGGTAATACAGTAGGGGGAGTGCTGCTCAGTGTGAGGTAATACAGTAGGGGGAGTGCTGCTCAGCGTGAGGTAATACAGTAGGGGGAGTGCTGCTCAGCGTGAGGTAATACAGTAGGGGGAGTGCTGCTCAGCGTGAGGTAATACAGTAGGGGGAGTGCTGCTCAGCGTGAGGTAATACAGTAGGGGGAGTGCTGCTCAGCGTGAGGTAATACAGTAGGGGGAGTGCTGCTCAGCGTGAGGTAATACAGTAGGGGGAGTGCTGCTCGGCGTGAGGTAATACAGTAGGGGGAGTGCTGCTCAGCGTGAGGTAATACAGTAGGGGGAGTGGTGCTCAGCGTGAGGTAATACAGTAGGGGGAGTGCTGCCCAGCGTGAGGTAATACAGTAGGGGGAGTGCTGCTCAGCGCGAGGTAATACAGTAGGGGGAGTGCTGCTCAGCGTGAGGTAATACAGTAGGGGGAGTGCTGCTCAGCGTGAGGTAATACAGTAGGGGGAGTGCTGAGGTAATACAGTAGGGGGAGTGCTGCTCAGCGTGAGGTAATACAGTAGGGGGAGTGCTGCTCAGCGTGAGGTAATACAGTAGGGGGAGTGCTGCTCAGCTTGAGGTAATACAGTAGGGGGAGGTGCAGCGTGAGGTAATACAGTAGGGGGAGTGCTGCTCAGCGTGAGGTAATACAGTAGGGGGAGTGCTGAGGTAATACAGTAGGGGGAGTGCTGCTCAGCGTGAGGTAATACAGTAGGGGGAGTGCTGCTCAGCGTGAGGTAATACAGTAGGGGGAGTGCTGCTCAGCGTGAGGTAATACAGTAGGGGGAGTGCTGCTCAGCGTGAGGTATTACAGTAGGGGGGGTGCTGCTCAGCGTGAGGTAATACAGTAGGGGGAGTGCTGCTCAGCGTGAGGTAATACAGTAGGGGGAGTGCTGCTCAGCTTGAGGTAATACAGTAGGGGGAGGTGCAGCGTGAGGTAATACAGTAGGGGGAGTGCTGCTCAGCGTGAGGTAATACAGTAGGGGGAGTGCTGCCCAGCATGAGGTAATACAGTAGGGGGAGTGCTGCTCAGCGCGAGGTAATACAGTAGGGGGAGTGCTGCTCAGCGTGAGGTAATACAGTAGGGGGAGTGCTGCTCAGCGTGAGGTAATACAGTAGGGGGAGTGCTGAGGTAATACAGTAGGGGGAGTGCTGCTCAGCTTGAGGTAATACAGTAGGGGGAGGTGCAGCGTGAGGTAATACAGTAGGGGGAGCGCTGCTCAGCGTGAGGTAATACAGTAGGGGGAGTGCTGAGGTAATACAGTAGGGGGAGTGCTGCTCAGCGTGAGGTAATACAGTAGGGGGAGTGCTGCTCAGCTTGAGGTAATACAGTAGGGGGAGGTGCAGCGTGAGGTAATACAGTAGGGGGAGTGCTGCTCAGCGTGAGGTAATACAGTAAGGGGAGTGCTGCTCAGCGTGAGGTAATACAGTAGGGGGAGTGCTGCTCAGCGTGAGGTAATACAGTAGGGGGAGTGCTGCTCAGCGTGAGGTAATACAGTAGGGGGAGTGCTGCTCAGCGTGAGGTAATACAGTAGGGGGAGTGCTGCTCAGCGTGAGGTAATACAGTAGGGGGAGGGGTGCTCAGCGTGAGGTAATACAGTAGGGGGAGTGCTGCTCAGCGTGAGGTAATACAGTAGGGGGAGTGCTGCTCAGCGTGAGGTAATACAGTAGGGGGAGTGCTGCTCAGCGTGAGGTAATACAGTAGGGGGAGTGCTGCTCAGCGTGAGGTAATACAGTAGGGGGAGTGCTGCTCGGCGTGAGGTAATACAGTAGAGGGGGTGCTGCTCAGCGTGAGGTAATACAGTAGGGGGAGTGCTGCTCAGCGTGAGGTAATACAGTAGGGGGAGTGCTGCTCAGCGTGAGGTAATACAGTAAGGGGAGTGCTGCTCAGCGTGAGGTAATACAGTAGAGGGAGTGCTGCTCAGCGTGAGGTAATACAGTAGGGGGAGTGCTGCTCAGCGTGAGGTAATACAGTAGGGGGAGTGCTGCTCAGCGTGAGGTAATACAGTAGGGGGAGTGCTGCTCAGCGTGAGGTAATACAGTAGGGGGAGTGCTGCTCAGCGTGAGGTAATACAGTAGGGGGAGTGCTGCTCAGCGTGAGGTAATACAGTAGGGGGAGTGCTGCTCAGCGTGAGGTAATACAGTAGGGGGAGTGCTGCTCAGCGTGAGGTAATACAGTAGAGGGAGTGCTGAGGTAATACAGTAGGGGGAGTGCTGCTCAGCTTGAGGTAATACAGTAGGGGGAGTGCTGCTCAGCGTGAGGTAATACAGTAGAGGGAGTGCTGCTCAGCGTGAGGTAATACAGTAGAGGGAGTGCTGCTCAGCGTGAGGTAATACAGTAAGGGGAGTGCTGCTCAGCGTGAGGTAATACAGTAGGGGGGGTGCTGAGGTAATACAGTAGGGGGGGTGCTGCTCAGCGTGAGGTAATACAGTAGAGGGAGTGCTGCTCAGCGTGAGGTAATACAGTAGGGGGAGTGCTGCTCAGCGTGAGGTAATACAGTAGGGGGAGTGCTGAGGTAATACAGTAGGGGGGGTGCTGCTCAGCGTGAGGTAATACAGTAGAGGGAGTGCTGCTCAGCGTGAGGTAATACAGTAGGGGGGGTGCTGAGGTAATACAGTAGGGGGGGTGCTGAGGTAATACAGTAGGGGGAGTGAAAGAAAACGCACCATGTTGTACCAGGCAGACACTATGAGTTTCTCCTCCTGGTCTCTCTGAGCCTTGGTCTTGTCGTAGTCTTTCTGTAGAGGGAGATCAACAGAGAGCAGGTTAGTAAAACGAGTCTGAGTACAGCGACATTGAGGGTAAAGTGTTAGGTGTCAGACCTGGGATAACTATAGTTTTAACTATGCTTTATGGAAAGGAAAAATAACTATAGTTTTAACTATGCTTTATGGAAAGGGACTCATTTATGGGGGGGGAGGGGGGGGAACAAATCATTACTTTTGAGGTGAATACAATTGTTTGAATACAGATCCCCAGAAATGACTTTTTAAAACCATTTGAACACAGATCTTAGAAGGTGACTACTTTCAAGAAACAATTGGATTGGTTGTCTTCTACTAATGACAGGGCTGTATCTACATGGATTGGCTGTCTTCTACTAATGGCAGGGCTGTATCTACATGGATTGGCTGTCTTCTACTAATGACAGGGCTGTATCTACATGTTGGATTGGCTGTCTTCTACTAATGACAGGGCTGTATCTACATGGATTGGCTGTCTTCTACTAATGACAGGGCTGTATCTACATGGATTGGCTGTCTTCTACTAATGACAGGGCTGTATCTACATGTTGGATTGGCTGTCTTCTACTAATGACAGGGCTGTATCTACATGGATTGGCTGTCTTCTACTAATGACAGGGCTGTATCTACATGGATTGGCTGTCTTCTACTAATGACAGGGCTGTATCTACATGTTGGATTGGCTGTCTTCTACTAATGACAGGGCTGTATCTACATGTTGGATTGGCTGTCTTCTACTAATGACAGGGCTGTATCTACATGTTGGATTGGCTGTCTTCTACTAATGACAGGGCTGTATCTACATGTTGGATTGGCTGTCTTCTACTAATGACAGGGCTGTATCTACATGGATTGGCTGTCTTCTACTAATGACAGGGCTGTATCTACATGTTGGATTGGCTGTCTTCTACTAATGACAGGGCTGTATCTACATGGATTGGTTGTCTTCTACTAATGACAGGGCTGTATCTACATGTTGGATTGGCTGTCTTCTACTAATGACAGGGCTGTATCTACATGTTGGATTGGCTGTCTTCTACTAATGACAGGGCTGTATCTACATGTTGGATTGGCTGTCTTCTACTAATGACAGGGCTGTATCTACATGGATTGGCTGTCTTCTACTAATGACAGGGCTGTATCTACATGGATTGGCTGTCTTCTACTAATGACAGGGCTGTATCTACATGGATTGGTTGTCTTCTACTAATGACAGGGCTGTATCTACATGGATTGGCTGTCTTCTACCAATGACAGGGCTGTATCTACATGTTGGATTGGCTGTCTTCTACTAATGACAGGGCTGTATCTACATGGATTGGCTGTCTTCTACTAATGACAGGGCTGTATCTACATGTTGGATTGGCTGTCTTCTACTAATGACAGGGCTGTATCTACATGCTGGATTGGCTGTCTTCTACTAATGACAGGGCTGTATCTACATGTTGGATTGGCTGTCTTCTACTAATGACAGGACTGTATCTACATGGATTGGCTGTCTTCTACTAATGACAGGGCTGTATCTACATGGATTGGCTGTCTTCTACTAATGACAGGGCTGTATCTACATGGATTGGCTGTCTTCTACTAATGACAGGGCTGTATCTACATGGATTGGCTGTCTTCTACTAATGACAGGGCTGTATCTACATGTTGGATTGGCTGTCTTCTACTAATGACAGGGCTGTATCTACATGTTGGATTGGCTGTCTTCTACTAATGACAGGGCTGTATCTACATGGATTGCCTGTCTTCTACTAATGACAGGGCTGTATCTACATGTTGGATTGGCTGTCTTCTACTAATGACAGGGCTGTATCTACATGTTGGATTGGCTGTCTTCTACTAATGACAGGACTGTATCTACATGGATTGGCTGTCTTCTACTAATGACAGGACTGTATCTACATGGATTGGCTGTCTTCTACTAATGACAGGGCTGTATCTACATGGATTGGCTGTCTTCTACTAATGACAGGGCTGTATCTACATGTTGGATTGGCTGTCTTCTACTAATGACAGGGCTGTATCTACATGTTGGATTGGCTGTCTTCTACTAATGACAGGGCTGTATCTACATGTTGGATTGGCTGTCTTCTACTAATGACAGGGCTGTATCTACATGGATTGGCTGTCTTCTACTAATGACAGAGCTGTATCTACATGTTGGATTGGCTGTCTTCTACTAATGACAGGGCTGTATCTACATGGATTGGCTGTCTTCTACTAATGACAGGGCTGTATCTACATGGATTGGCTGTCTTCTACTAATGACAGGGCTGTATCTACATGTTGGATTGGCTGTCTTCTACTAATGACAGGGCTGTATCTACATGTTGGATTGGCTGTCTTCTACTAATGACAGGGCTGTATCTACATGTTGGATTGGCTGTCTTCTACTACTGACAGGGCTGTATCTACATGGATTGGCTGTCTTCTACTAATGGCAGGACTGTATCTACATGCTGGATTGGCTGTCTTCTACTAATGACAGGGCTGTATCTACATGTTGGATTGGCTGTCTTCTACTAATGACAGGGCTGTATCTACATGTTGGATTGGCTGTCTTCTACTAATGACAGGGCTGTATCTACATGTTGGATTGGCTGTCTTCTACTAATGACAGGGCTGTATCTACATGTTGGATTGGCTGTCTTCTACTAATGACAGGGCTGTATCTACATGGATTGGCTGTCTTCTACTAATGACAGGGCTGTATCTACATGTTGGATTGGCTGTCTTCTACTAATGACAGGGCTGTATCTACATGGATTGGCTGTCTTCTACTAATGGCAGGGCTGTATCTACATGTTGGATTGGCTGTCTTCTACTAATGACAGGGCTGTATCTACATGTTGGATTGGCTGTCTTCTACTAATGACAGGGCTGTATCTACATGTTGTATTGGCTGTCTTCTACTAATGACAGGGCTGTATCTACATGTTGGATTGGCTGTCTTCTACTAATGACAGGACTGTATCTACATGTTGGATTGGCTGTCTTCTACTAATGACAGGGCTGTATCTACATGGATTGGCTGTCTTCTACTAATGACAGGGCTGTATCTACATGTTGGATTGGCTGTCTTCTACTAATGACAGGGCTGTATCTACATGGATTGGCTGTCTACTACTAATGACAGGGCTGTATCTACATGGATTGGCTGTCTACTACTAATGACAGGGCTGTATCTACATGTTGGATTGGCTGTCTTCTACTAATGACAGGGCTGTATCTACATGGATTGGCTGTCTTCTACTAATGACAGGGCTGTATCTACATGTTGGATTGGCTGTCTTCTACTAATGACAGGGCTGTATCTACATGTTGGATTGGCTGTCTTCTACTAATGACAGGGCTGTATCTACATGGATTGGCTGTCTTCTACTAATGACAGGGCTGTATCTACATGTTGGATTGGCTGTCTTCTACTAATGACAGGGCTGTATCTATATGTTGGATTGGCTGTCTTCTACTAATGACAGGGCTGTATCTACATGTTGGATTGGCTGTCTTCTACTAATGACAGGGCTGTATCTACATGTTGGATTGGCTGTCTTCTACTAATGACAGGGCTGTATCTACATGGATTGGCTGTCTTCTACTAATGACAGGGCTGTATCTACATGTTGGATTGGCTGTCTTCTACTAATGAGAGGGCTGTATCTACATGTTGGATTGGCTGTCTTCTACTAATGACAGGACTGTATCTACATGGATTGGCTGTCTTCTACTAATGACAGGACTGTATCTACATGGATTGGCTGTCTTCTACTAATGACAGGGCTGTATCTACATGGATTGGCTGTCTTCTACTAATGACAGGGCTGTATCTACATGTTGGATTGGCTGTCTTCTACTAATGACAGGGCTGTATCTACATGTTGGATTGGCTGTCTTCTACTAATGACAGGGCTGTATCTACATGTTGGATTGGCTGTCTTCTACTAATGACAGGGCTGTATCTACATGGATTGGCTGTCTTCTACTAATGACAGAGCTGTATCTACATGTTGGATTGGCTGTCTTCTACTAATGACAGGGCTGTATCTACATGGATTGGCTGTCTTCTACTAATGACAGGGCTGTATCTACATGGATTGGCTGTCTTCTACTAATGACAGGGCTGTATCTACATGTTGGATTGGCTGTCTTCTACTAATGACAGGGCTGTATCTACATGTTGGATTGGCTGTCTTCTACTACTGACAGGGCTGTATCTACATGGATTGGCTGTCTTCTACTAATGGCAGGACTGTATCTACATGCTGGATTGGCTGTCTTCTACTAATGACAGGGCTGTATCTACATGTTGGATTGGCTGTCTTCTACTAATGACAGGGCTGTATCTACATGTTGGATTGGCTGTCTTCTACTAATGACAGGGCTGTATCTACATGTTGGATTGGCTGTCTTCTACTAATGACAGGGCTGTATCTACATGTTGGATTGGCTGTCTTCTACTAATGACAGGGCTGTATCTACATGGATTGGCTGTCTTCTACTAATGACAGGGCTGTATCTACATGTTGGATTGGCTGTCTTCTACTAATGACAGGGCTGTATCTACATGGATTGGCTGTCTTCTACTAATGGCAGGGCTGTATCTACATGTTGGATTGGCTGTCTTCTACTAATGACAGGGCTGTATCTACATGTTGGATTGGCTGTCTTCTACTAATGACAGGGCTGTATCTACATGTTGTATTGGCTGTCTTCTACTAATGACAGGGCTGTATCTACATGTTGGATTGGCTGTCTTCTACTAATGACAGGACTGTATCTACATGTTGGATTGGCTGTCTTCTACTAATGACAGGGCTGTATCTACATGGATTGGCTGTCTTCTACTAATGACAGGGCTGTATCTACATGTTGGATTGGCTGTCTTCTACTAATGACAGGGCTGTATCTACATGGATTGGCTGTCTTCTACTAATGACAGGGCTGTATCTACATGTTGGATTGGCTGTCTTCTACTAATGACAGGGCTGTATCTACATGGATTGGCTGTCTACTACTAATGACAGGGCTGTATCTACATGGATTGGCTGTCTACTACTAATGACAGGGCTGTATCTACATGTTGGATTGGCTGTCTTCTACTAATGACAGGGCTGTATCTACATGGATTGGCTGTCTTCTACTAATGACAGGGCTGTATCTACATGTTGGATTGGCTGTCTTCTACTAATGACAGGGCTGTATCTACATGTTGGATTGGCTGTCTTCTACTAATGACAGGGCTGTATCTACATGGATTGGCTGTCTTCTACTAATGACAGGGCTGTATCTACATGTTGGATTGGCTGTCTTCTACTAATGACAGGGCTGTATCTATATGTTGGATTGGCTGTCTTCTACTAATGACAGGGCTGTATCTACATGTTGGATTGGCTGTCTTCTACTAATGACAGGGCTGTATCTACATGTTGGATTGGCTGTCTTCTACTAATGACAGGGCTGTATCTACATGGATTGGCTGTCTTCTACTAATGACAGGGCTGTATCTACATGTTGGATTGGCTGTCTTCTACTAATGACAGGGCTGTATCTACATGTTGGATTGGCTGTCTTCTACTAATGGCAGGGCTGTATCTACATGTTGGATTGGCTGTCTTCTACTAATGGCAGGGCTGTATCTACATGTTGGATTGGCTGTCTTCTACTAATGACAGGGCTGTATCTACATGTTGGATTGGCTGTCTTCTACTAATGACAGGGCTGTATCTACATGGATTGGCTGTCTTCTACTAATGACAGGGCTGTATCTACATGTTGGATTGGCTGTTTTCTACTAATGGCAGGGCTGTATTTACATGGATTGGCTGTCTTCTACTAATGACAGGGCTGTATCTACATGTTGGAATGGCTGTCTTCTACTAATAACAGGTCTGTATCTACATGGATTGGCTGTCTTCTACTAATGACAGGGCTGTATCTACATGTTGGATTGGCTGTCTTCTACTAATGACAGGGCTGTATCTACATGTTGGATTGGCTGTCTTCTACTAATGACAGGGCTGTATATACATGTTGGATTGGCTGTCTTCTACTAATGGCAGGGCTGTATCTACATGTTGGATTGGCTGTCTTCTACTAATGACAGGGCTGTATCTACATGTTGGATTGGCTGTCTTCTACTAATGACAGGGCTGTATCTACATGTTGGATTGGCTGTCTTCTACTAATGACAGGGCTGTATCTACATGTTGGATTGGCTGTCTTCTACTAATGACAGGGCTGTATCTACATGTTGGATTGGCTGTCTTCTACTAATGACAGGACTGTATCTACATGTTGGATTGGCTGTCTTCTACTAATGACAGGACTGTATCTACATGTTGGATTGGCTGTCTTCTACTAATGACAAGGCTGTATCTACATGGATTGGCTGTCTTCTACTAATGACAGGGCTGTATCTACATGGATTGGCTGTCTTCTACTAATGACAGGACTGTATCTACATGGATTGGCTGTCTTCTACTAATGACAGGACTGTATCTACATGTTGGATTGGCTGTCTTCTACTAATGACAGAGCTGTATCTACATGTTGGATTGGCTGTCTTCTACTAATGACAGGGCTGTATCTACATGGATTGGCTGTCTTCTACTAATGACAGGGCTGTATCTACATGTTGGATTGGCTGTCTTCTACTAATGACAGGGCTGTATCTACATGTTGGATTGGCTGTCTTCTACTAATGACAGGGCTGTATCTACATGTTGGATTGGCTGTCTTCTACTAATGACAGGGCTGTATCTACATGGATTGGCTGTCTTCTACTAATGGCAGGACTGTATCTACATGCTGGATTGGCTGTCTTCTACTAATGACAGGGCTGTATCTACATGTTGGATTGGCTGTCTTCTACTAATGACAGGGCTGTATCTACATGTTGGATTGGCTGTCTTCTACTAATGACAGGGCTGTATCTACATGTTGGATTGGCTGTCTTCTACTAATGACAGGGCTGTATCTACATGTTGGATTGGCTGTCTTCTACTAATGACAGGGCTGTATCTACATGGATTGGCTGTCTTCTACTAATGACAGGGCTGTATCTACATGTTGGATTGGCTGTCTTCTACTAATGACAGGGCTGTATCTACATGGATTGGCTGTCTTCTACTAATGACAGGGCTGTATCTACATGGATTGGCTGTCTTCTACTAATGACAGGGCTGTATCTACATGTTGGATTGGCTGTCTTCTACTAATGACAGGGCTGTATCTACATGGATTGGCTGTCTTCTACTAATGGCAGGGCTGTATCTACATGTTGGATTGGCTGTCTTCTACTAATGACAGGGCTGTATCTACATGTTGGATTGGCTGTCTTCTACTAATGACAGGGCTGTATCTACATGTTGGATTGGCTGTCTTCTACTAATGACAGGGCTGTATCTACATGTTGGATTGGCTGTCTTCTACTAATGACAGGACTGTATCTACATGTTGGATTGGCTGTCTTCTACTAATGACAGGGCTGTATCTACATGGATTGGCTGTCTTCTACTAATGACAGGGCTGTATCTACATGTTGGATTGGCTGTCTTCTACTAATGACAGGGCTGTATCTACATGGATTGGCTGTCTTCTACTAATGACAGGGCTGTATCTACATGTTGGATTGGCTGTCTTCTACTAATGACAGGGCTGTATCTACATGGATTGGCTGTCTACTACTAATGACAGGGCTGTATCTACATGGATTGGCTGTCTTCTACTAATGACAGGGCTGTATCTACATGTTGGATTGGCTGTCTTCTACTAATGACAGGGCTGTATCTACATGGATTGGCTGTCTTCTACTAATGACAGGGCTGTATCTACATGTTGGATTGGCTGTCTTCTACTAATGACAGGGCTGTATCTACATGTTGGATTGGCTGTCTTCTACTAATGACAGGGCTGTATCTACATGGATTGGCTGTCTTCTACTAATGACAGGGCTGTATCTACATGTTGGATTGGCTGTCTTCTACTAATGACAGGGCTGTATCTACATGGATTGGCTGTCTTCTACTAATGACAGGGCTGTATCTACATGTTGGATTGGCTGTCTTCTACTAATGACAGGGCTGTATCTATATGTTGGATTGGCTGTCTTCTACTAATGACAGGGCTGTATCTACATGTTGGATTGGCTGTCTTCTACTAATGACAGGGCTGTATCTACATGTTGGATTGGCTGTCTTCTACTAATGACAGGGCTGTATCTACATGGATTGGCTGTCTTCTACTAATGACAGGGCTGTATCTACATGTTGGATTGGCTGTCTTCTACTAATGACAGGGCTGTATCTACATGTTGGATTGGCTGTCTTCTACTAATGGCAGGGCTGTATCTACATGTTGGATTGGCTGTCTTCTACTAATGGCAGGGCTGTATCTACATGTTGGATTGGCTGTCTTCTACTAATGGCAGGGCTGTATCTACATGGATTGGCTGTCTTCTACTAATGACAGGGCTGTATCTA
The DNA here is from genome assembly GCF_029448725.1 of Salvelinus fontinalis. Taxonomy (NCBI): domain Eukaryota; kingdom Metazoa; phylum Chordata; class Actinopteri; order Salmoniformes; family Salmonidae; genus Salvelinus; species Salvelinus fontinalis. The sequence continues at coordinate 6,217,246 of NC_074685.1, read as the reverse complement.
CATGTTGGAATGGCTGTCTTCTACTAATGACAGGGCTGTATCTACATGGATTGGCTGTCTTCTACTAATGACAGGGCTGTATCTACATGTTGGATTGGCTGTCTTCTACTAATGACAGGGCTGTATCTACATGTTGGATTGGCTGTCTTCTACTAATGACAGGGCTGTATCTACATGGATTGGCTGTCTTCAACTAATGACAGGGCTGTATCTACATGTTGGATTGGCTGTCTTCTACTAATGACAGGGCTGTATCTACATGGATTGGCTGTCTACTACTAATGACAGGGCTGTATCTACATGGATTGGCTGTCTTCTACTAATGACAGGGCTGTATCTACATGTTGGATTGGCTGTCTTCTACTAATGACAGGGCTGTATCTACATGTTGGATTGGCTGTCTTCTACTAATGACAGGGCTGTATCTACATGGATTGGCTGTCTTCTACTAATGACAGGGCTGTATCTACATGGATTGGCTGTCTTCTACTAATGACAGGGCTGTATCTACATGTTGGATTGGCTGTCTTCTACTAATGACAGGGCTGTATCTACATGTTGGATTGGCTGTCTTCTACTAATGACAGGGCTGTATCTATATGTTGGATTGGCTGTCTTCTACTAATGACAGGGCTGTATCTATATGTTGGATTGGCTGTCTTCTACTAATGACAGGGCTGTATCTACATGTTGGATTGGCTGTCTTCTACTAATGACAGGGCTGTATCTACATGTTGGATTGGCTGTCTTCTACTAATGACAGGGCTGTATCTACATGTTGGATTGGCTGTCTTCTACTAATGACAGGGCTGTATCTACATGGATTGGCTGTCTTCTACTAATGACAGGGCTGTATCTACATGTTGGATTGGCTGTCTTCTACTAATGACAGGGCTGTATCTACATGTTGGATTGGCTGTCTTCTACTAATGACAGGGCTGTATCTACATGTTGGATTGGCTGTCTTCTACTAATGACAGGGCTGTATTTACATGGATTGGCTGTCTTCTACTAATGACAGGGCTGTATCTACATGTTGGATTGGCTGTCTTCTACTAATGACAGGGCTGTATCTACATGGATTGGCTGTCTACTACTAATGACAGGGCTGTATCTACATGTTGGATTGGCTGTCTTCTACTAATGACAGGGCTGTATCTACATGGATTGGCTGTCTTCTACTAATGACAGGGCTGTATCTACATGTTGGATTGGCTGTCTTCTACTAATGACAGGGCTGTATCTACATGTTGGATTGGCTGTCTTCTACTAATGACAGGGCTGTATCTACATGTTGGATTGGCTGTCTTCTACTAATGACAGGGCTGTATCTACATGGATTGGCTGTCTTCTACTAATGACAGAGCTGTATCTACATGTTGGATTGGCTGTCTTCTACTAATGACAGGGCTGTATCTACATGGATTGGCTGTCTTCTACTAATGACAGGGCTGTATCTACATGGATTGGCTGTCTTCTACTAATGACAGGGCTGTATCTACATGTTGGATTGGCTGTCTTCTACTAATGACAGGGCTGTATCTACATGTTGGATTGGCTGTCTTCTACTAATGACAGGGCTGTATCTATATGTTGGATTGGCTGTCTTCTACTAATGACAGGGCTGTATCTATATGTTGGATTGGCTGTCTTCTACTAATGACAGGGCTGTATCTACATGTTGGATTGGCTGTCTTCTACTAATGGCAGGGCTGTATCTACATGTTGGATTGGCTGTCTTCTACTAATGACAGGGCTGTATCTACATGTTGGATTGGCTGTCTTCTACTAATGACAGGGCTGTATCTACATGTTGGATTGGCTGTCTTCTACTAATGGCAGGGCTGTATCTACATGGATTGGCTGTCTTCTACTAATGACAGGGCTGTATCTACATGTTGGATTGGCTGTCTTCTACTAATGACAGGGCTGTATCTACATGTTGGATTGGCTGTCTTCTACTAATGACAGGGCTGTATCTACATGGATTGGCTGTCTTCTACTAATGACAGGGCTGTATCTACATGTTGGATTGGCTGTCTTCTACTAATGACAGGGCTGTATCTACATGTTGGATTGGCTGTCTTCTACTAATGACAGGGCTGTATCTACATGTTGGATTGGCTGTCTTCTACTAATGACAGGGCTGTATCTACATGTTGGATTGGCTGTCTTCTACTAATGACAGGGCTGTATCTACATGGATTGGCTGTCTTCTACTAATGACAGGGCTGTATCTACATGGATTGGCTGTCTTCTACTAATGACAGGGCTGTATCTACATGTTGGATTGGCTGTCTTCTACTAATGACAGGGCTGTATCTACATGTTGGATTGGCTGTCTTCTACTAATGACAGGGCTGTATCTACATGGATTGGCTGTCTTCTACTAATGACAGGGCTGTATCTACATGTTGGATTGGCTGTCTTCTACTAATGACAGGGCTGTATCTACATGGATTGGCTGTCTTCTATTAAAGACAGGGCTGTATCTACATGTTGGATTGGCTGTCTTCTACTAATGACAGGGCTGTATCTACATGTTGGATTGGCTGTCTTCTACTAATGACAGGGCTGTATCTACATGTTGGATTGGCTGTCTTCTACTAATGACAGGACTGTATCTACATGTTGGATTGGCTGTCTTCTACTAATGACAGGGCTGTATCTACATGGATTGGCTGTCTTCTACTAATGACAGGGCTGTATCTACATGGATTGGCTGTCTTCTACTAATGACAGGGCTGTATCTACATGGATTGGCTGTCTTCTACTAATGACAGGGCTGTATCTACATGTTGGATTGGCTGTCTTCTACTAATGACAGGGCTGTATCTACATGTTGGATTGGCTGTCTTCTACTAATGACAGGGCTGTATCTACATGTTGGATTGGCTGTCTTCTACTAATGGCAGGGCTGTATCTACATGGATTGGCTGTCTTCTACTAATGACAGGGCTGTATCTACATGTTGGATTGGCTGTCTTCTACTAATGACAGGGCTGTATCTACATGTTGGATTGGCTGTCTTCTACTAATGACAGGGCTGTATCTACATGTTGGATTGGCTGTCTTCTACTAATGACAGGGCTGTATCTACATGTTGGATTGGCTGTCTTCTACTAATGACAGGGCTGTATCTACATGTTGGATTGGCTGTCTTCTACTAATGACAGGGCTGTATCTACATGGATTGGCTGTCTTCTACTAATGACAGAGCTGTATCTACATGTTGGATTGGCTGTCTTCTACTAATGACAGGGCTGTATCTACATGGATTGGCTGTCTTCTACTAATGACAGGGCTGTATCTACATGGATTGGCTGTCTTCTACTAATGACAGGGCTGTATCTACATGTTGGATTGGCTGTCTTCTACTAATGACAGGGCTGTATCTACATGTTGGATTGGCTGTCTTCTACTAATGACAGGGCTGTATCTACATGTTGGATTGGCTGTCTTCTACTAATGACAGGACTGTATCTACATGCTGGATTGGCTGTCTTCTACTAATGACAGGGCTGTATCTACATGTTGGATTGGCTGTCTTCTACTAATGACAGGGCTGTATCTACATGTTGGATTGGCTGTCTTCTACTAATGACAGGGCTGTATCTACATGTTGGATTGGCTGTCTTCTACTAATGACAGGGCTGTATCTACATGGATTGGCTGTCTTCTACTAATGACAGGGCTGTATCTACATGTTGGATTGGCTGTCTTCTACTAATGACAGGGCTGTATCTACATGGATTGGCTGTCTTCTACTAATGGCAGGGCTGTATCTACATGTTGGATTGGCTGTCTTCTACTAATGACAGGGCTGTATCTACATGTTGGATTGGCTGTCTTCTACTAATGACAGGACTGTATCTACATGTTGGATTGGCTGTCTTCTACTAATGACAGGGCTGTATCTACATGTTGGATTGGCTGTCTTCTACTAATGACAGGGCTGTATCTACATGGATTGGCTGTCTTCTACTAATGACAGGGCTGTATCTACATGGATTGGCTGTCTTCTACTAATGACAGGGCTGTATCTACATGGATTGGCTGTCTTCTACTAATGACAGGGCTGTATCTACATGTTGGATTGGCTGTCTTCTACTAATGACAGGGCTGTATCTACATGGATTGGCTGTCTTCTACTAATGACAGGGCTGTATCTACATGTTGGATTGGCTGTCTTCTACTAATGACAGGACTGTATCTACATGTTGGATTGGCTGTCTTCTACTAATGACAGGGCTGTATCTACATGTTGGATTGGCTGTCTTCTACTAATGACAGGGCTGTATCTACATGTTGGATTGGCTGTCTTCTACTAATGACAGGGCTGTATCTACATGTTGGATTGGCTGTCTTCTACTAATGACAGGGCTGTATCTACATGTTGGATTGGCTGTCTTCTACTAATGACAGGGCTGTATCTACATGTTGGATTGGCTGTCTTCTACTAATGACAGGGCTGTATCTACATGTTGGATTGGCTGTCTTCTACTAATGACAGGGCTGTATCTACATGTTGGATTGGCTGTCTTCTACTAATGACAGGGCTGTATCTACATGTTGGATTGGCTGTCTTCTACTAATGACAGGGCTGTATCTACATGGATTGGCTGTCTTCTACTAATGACAGGGCTGTATCTACATGGATTGGCTGTCTTCTACTAATGACAGGGCATGTTTTTACATACTATTTCGGAAATAGCATTTTAATTTCAGAGCAATGAGCTGAGAGTTTTTTAACCCCTACCCTCCCCCCCTCCTCCCTCCCTCCCTCAAATAAACACCCTACACCCTGACCCCCTACACCCTAACCCTCTACACCCTAACCCCCCTAAACCCTAACCCCCTACACCCTAACCCCTACATCCTAACCCCCTACACCCTAACCCCTACATCCTAACCCCTACACCCTAACCCCTACATCCTAACCCCTACACCCTGACCCCCTACAACCTACACCCTAACCCCTACATCCTAACCCCTACACCCTAACCCCTACACCCTAACCCCTACATCCTAACCCCTACACCCTGACCCCCTACAACCTACACCCTAACCCCTACACCCTAACCCTCTACACCCTAACCCCCTAAACCCCTACACCCTACACCCTAACCCTCTACACCCTAACCCCCTAAACCCTAACCCCTACACCCCTACACCCTAACCCCCTACACCCTAACCCCCTACACCCTAACCCCTACACCCTAACCCCTACACCCCTACACCCTAACCCTCTACACCCTAACCCCTACACCCTAAACCCTACATACTAACCCCTACACCCTAACCCCTACATCCTAACCCCCTAAACCCTAACCCCCTACACCCTAACCCCTACATCCTAACCCCCTACACCCTAACCCCTACATCCTAACCCCTACACCCTAACCCCTACATCCTAACCCCTACACCCTGACCCCCTACAACCTACACCCTAACCCCTACACCCTAACCCTCTACACCCTAACCCCCTAAACCCTAACCCCTACACCCTACATCCTAACCCCCTACACCCTAACCCCTACACCCTAACCCCTACACCCTAACCCCTACACCCTAACCCCCTACACCCTAACCCCTACACCCTACACCCCTACACCCTAACCCTCTACACCCTAACCCCTAGACCCTAACCCCTACATCCTAACCCCTACACCCTAACCCCTACATCCTAACCCCCTACACCCTGACCCCCTACACCCTAACCCCCTAACCCCCTACACCCTAACCCCCCTACACCCTAACCCCCCACACCCTAACCCCCTACACCCTAACCCCCTACACCCTAACCCCTACATCCTAACCCCTACATCCTAACCCCTACACCCTAACCCCCTACACCCTAACCCCCTACACCCTAACCCCCTACACCCTAACCCCTACATCCTAACCCCTACACCCCTACAACCTACTTCCTAACCCCTACATCCTAACCCCTACACCCTAACCCCTACATCCTAACCCCTACACCCTAACCCCCTACACCATAACCTCCTACACCATAACCTCCTACACCCTAACCCTCTACACCCTAAACCCTCTACACCCTAAACCCTAACCCCCTACACCCTAACCCCCCTACACCCTAACCCCCCTACACCCTAACCCCTACACCATAACCCCTACACCCTAACCCCTAACCCCTACACCATAACCCCTACACCATAACCCCTACACCATAACCCCTACATCCTATCCCCTACACCCTACACCCTAACCCCTACACCCTAACCCTCTACACCCTAAACCCTAACCCCCTACACCCTAACCCCCCTACACCCTAACCCCCCTACACCCTAACCCCTACACCATAACCCCTACACCCTAACCCCTAACCCCTACACCATAACCCCTACACCATAACCCCTACACCATAACCCCTACATCCTATCCCCTACACCCTAACCCCTACACCCTAACCCCCCTAAACCCTAACCCCTACATCCTAACCCTCTACACCCTAACACCTACACCCTAAACCCTAAACCCCTAAACCCTAACCCCCTACATCCTAACCCTCTACACCCTACACCCTAACCCTCTACACCCTACACCCTAACCCCTACACCCTAACCTCTACACCCTAACCCTCTACACCCTAACCCCTACAACCTAACCCCTACACCCTAACCCCCTACACCCTAACCCCTACACCCTAACCCCTACATCCTAACCCCTACATCCTAACCCCTAAACCCTAACCCCCTACATCCTAACCCTCTACACCCTACACCCTAACCCCTATACCCTAACCCCTACACCCTCTACACCCTACACCCTAACCCTCTACACCCTAACCCCTACACCCTAACCCCTACACCCTAACCCCTACATCCTAACCCCTACATCCTAACCCCCTACACCCTAACCCCTACACCCTAACCCCCTACATCCTAACCCCTACATCCTAACCCCTACATCCTAACCCCTACACCCTAACCCCTACATCCTAACCCCTACACCCTAACCCCTACACCCTAACCCCCTACACCCTAACCCCTACACCCTAACCCTCTACACCCTAACCCCCTAAACCCTAACCCCTACACCCTAAACCCTAACCCCATACACCCTAACCCCTACATCCTAAACCCTACACCCTAACCTCCTACACCCTAACCCCCTAAACCCTATACCCTAACCTCTACACCCTAACCCCTACACCCTAACCCCCTACACCCTAACCCCTACATCCTAAACCCTACACCCTAAACCCCTACATCCTAACCCCTACACCCTAACCCTCTACACCCTAACCCCTACATCCTAACCCCCTACACCCTAACCCCTACATCCTAACCCCTACACCCCTACACCCTACTTCCTAACCCTACATCCTAACCCTAACCCCTACATCCTAACCCCTACACCCTAACCCCTACATCCTAACCCCTACACCCTAACCCCCTACACCCTAACCTCCTACACCCTAACACCTACACCCTAACCCCTACACCCTAACCCTCTACACCCTAAACCTCCTACACCCTAACCCCCCTACACCCTAACCCCCCTACACCCTAACCCCCCTACACCCTAACCCCTACACCATAACCCCTACACCATAACCCCTACATCCTATCCCCTACACCCTACACCCTAACCCCTACACCCTAACCCCCCTTAACCCTCAACCCCTACATCCTAACCTCTACATCCTAACCTCTACATCCTAACCCTCTACACCCTAACACCTACACCCTAACCCCTGACCCCCTAAACCCTAACCCCCTACATCCTAACCCTCTACACCCTACACCCTAACCCCTATACCCTAACCCCTAACCCTCTACACCCTAACCCCTACACCCTAACCCTCTACACCCTAACCCTCTACACCCTAACCCTCTACACCCTAACCCTCTACATCCTAACCCTCTACACCCTAACCCCCTACACCCTAACCCCTACACCCTAACCCCTACACCCTAACCCCTACATCCTAACCCCTACATCATAACCCCCTACACCCTAACCCCTACACCCTAACCCCCTACACCCTAACCCCTACATCCTAACCCTCTACATCCTAACCCCTATATCCTAACCCCTACACCCTAACCCCCTACACCCTAACCCCCTACACCCTAACCCCTACACCCTAACCCCTACACCCTAACCCCTACACCCTAACCCTCTACACCCCTACACCCTAACCCCTACACCCTAACCCTCTAACCCCTACACCCTACACCCTAACCCCTACATCCTAACCCCTACATCCTAACCCCCTATACCCTAACCCCTACACCCTACACCCTAAACCCCTACATCCTAACCCCTACACCCTAACCCCTACACCCTAACCCCTACATCCTAACCCCTACACCCTAACCCCTACACCCTAACCCCTACATCCTAACCCTCTACACCCTAAAACCTACACCCTAACCCCTAACCCCCTAAACCCTAACCCCCTACATCCTAACCCTCTACACCCTACACCCTAACCCCTATACCCTACACCCCTACACCCTACACCCCTACACCCTAACCCTCTACACCCTAACCCCTACACCCTAACCTCTACACCCTAACCCTCTACACCCTAACCCTCTACACCCTAACCCCTACACCCTAACCCCTACATCCTAACCCCTACATCATAACCCCCTACACCCTAACCCCTACACCCTAACCCCCTACACCCTAACCCCTACATCCTAACCCTCTACATCCTAACCCCTATATCCTAACCCCTACATCCTAACACCTACATCCTAACCCCTACACCCTAACCCCCTACACCCTAACCCCCTACACCCTAACCCCCTACACCCTAACCCCTACACCCTAACCCCTACACCCTAACCCCTACACCCTAACCCTCTACACCCCTACACCCTAACCCCTACACCCTAACCCCTACACCCTAACCCCTACACCCTAACCCCTACACCCTAACCCCTACACCCTAACCCCTACACCCTAACCCCTACACCCTAACCCCTACACCCTAACCCCTACACCCTAACCCCTACACCCTAACCCCTACACCCTAACCCCCTACACCCTAACCCCCTACACCCTAACCTCCTACACCCTAACCTCTACACCCTAACCCTCTACACCCTAAACCCTAACCCCCTACACCCTAACCCCCTACACCCTAACCCCTACATCCTAACCCCCTATACCCTAACCCCTACACCCTAACCCCTACACCCTAACCCCTACACCCTAACCCATACACCCTAACCCCTACACCCTAACCCCTACACCCTAACCCATACACCCTAACCCCTACACCCTAACCCCTACACCCTAACCCCTACACCATAACCGCTACACCCTAACCGCTACACCCTACACCCTAACCCCTACACCCTAACCGCTACACCCTACACCCTACACCCTAACCCCTACACCCTAACCCCTACACCCTAACCCCTACACCCTAACCCATACACCCTAACCCCTACACCCTAACCCCTACACCCTAACCCCTACACCCTAACCCCTACAACCTAACCCCTACACCCTAACACCCTACACCCTAACCGCTACACCCTAACCCCTACACCCTAACCCCTACACCCTAACCGCTACACCCTAACCGCTACACCCTACACCCTAACCCCTACACCCTAACCGCTACACCCTAACCGCTACACCCTACACCCTACACCCTAACCCCTACACCCTAACCCCTACACCCTAACCCCTACACCCTAACCCCTACACCCTAACCCCTACACCCTAACCCCTACACCCTAACCCCTACACCCTAACCCCTACAACCTAACCCCTACACCCTAACACCCTACACCCTAACCGCTACACCCTAACCCCTACACCCTAACCCCTACACCCTAACCCCTACAACCTAACCCCTACACCCTAACCCCTACACCCTAACCCCTACACCCTAACCCCCTACACCCTAACCTCCTACACCCTAACCCCTACACCCTAACCCCTACACCCTAACCCCTACACCCTAACCCCTACACCCTAACCCAGCCCCTGGTACCTCCAGAGAGTGTAGCATCCTCTCCTTCTCCTGCAGCTGGTTCTTGAGGGTCTGGACCTCTGGTGCTGAGCCCTGGTTCTGTTTAGGGTCCAAGGTCCGGATAACACTCTTCGCCTTCTCCAGGTACTTCTTATATCTGTCTTCCATTTGCTTCATGTCTTCATCCTTCTTCTTTAACGCCTCTCCCAGTTCCTCTACTTTCTGGGCTGGAAAGAGAGAGAAAACTAAAGAGTTACACAAAGCTCATAGAAAAGCACAGTTTGCATGAAAGGTAACAGGTTGAGAACGTACAGTTAAGTAACGTTGAATAGAAGCATCTGCTAAGTCCACATGTTTACATATTTGTTCTCACCCACAATCATACATTAGACCTCGTCATCACAGGCGAGCTTGTCATCTCTGACCTCACTGAAACCTGATGTTACACCAAGTACACCTGCTACTGAAACCTAATAATCCACAGGGTTCACACCTACTACTGAAACCGAATAATCCACAGGGTTCACACCTACTACTGAAACCTAATAATCCACAGGGTTCACACCTACTACTGAAACCGAATAATCCACAGGGTCCACACCTACTACTGAAACCGAATAATCCACAGGGTTCACACCTACTACTGAAACCTAATAATCCACAGGGTTCACACCTACTACTGAAACCGAATAATCCACAGGGTCCACACCTACTACTGAAACCGAATAATCCACAGGGTTCACACCTACTACTGAAACCGAATAATCCACAGGGTTCACACCTACTACTGAAACCTAATAATCCACAGGGTTCAGACCTACTACTGAAACCGAATAATCCACAGGGTTCACACCTACTACTGAAACCTAATAATCCACAGGGTTCAGACCTACTACTGAAACCTAATAATCCACAGGGTTCAGACCTACTACTGAAACCGAATAATCCACAGGGTTCTCACCTGCTACTGAAACCTAATAATCCACAGGGATCACACCTACTACTGAAACCGAATAATCCACAGGGATCACACCTACTACTGAAACCGAATAATCCACAGGGTTCACACCTACTACTGAAACCGAATAATCCACAGGGTTCAGACCTACTACTGAAACCGAATAATCCACAGGGTTCAGACCTACTACTGAAACCGAATAATCCACAGGGTTCAGACCTACTACTGAAACCGAATAGACAACCGCAGAGGAAACCCATGACACCTCTTTTCCACCATTAAATACCTACTCAAACCAGCTGAGTCACCCATCAATGCTGCTACCACAGAGGACTGCGGAAGATTCTCCACCTACTTCTTTGAAAAGATTAAGACCATAAGAAGTGGATTCGTCGCCTCTGCCCTCAGCCCCCCCCCCCCCACCCAGTCACCACCCCAAATTAATCTAAACTGGACCTTCCATATACTGCTTTAGTCCGACCTCACCTGCTGAGATATTGTCCACTATCTAAAAAATGAGGGCCACAAGTTCTCCTCAACCCTACTGAAATCTTGTTCCTCTACTATCAGATGTTTTATAACGGAACTGATCAACAAGTCAACAAACAACTAGTCAAACGTGACCTCTGAGACTGTCCAATCCGGTTTCAGGCCTAACCACAGTACAGAAACAGCCCTCGTCAGAGTTGTAAACCCCTTCCTCATGTCAACTGACAGTGGACTGTCGAACATCCTCGTCCTCAGTTCCGCCTTCGACCACAGCATCCTCCTGGATCGATTGAAGGTACACATAGATCTCGACAGTACTGTCATTAAACCGGTTCACCAGTCCAACCGCACAAAATATGTTGCCATAGGAAATGCCAAGTCAGAATCCATCACAATTACCTGTGGTGTCCCTCAAGGCTCCGTTTTAGGCCCAATCCTATTCATAATCTACACGTTCCCCCTTGGTCTCGTAATCATTTAACACGCCATCCAATTCCACTGCTACGCTGACGACAAACAGATCTACATAAAAATCACCCTGCACTTCCTCTCTTTCCATTAACACCCTCACCAGCTGCCTGGATGACATCAAGGAGAGAGTTCTATTGGTGTTCTATTGGTCTTCTACTAGAGAGTTCTATTGGTCGTCTACTAGAGAGTTCAATTGGTCTTCTACTAGAGAGTTCAATTGGTCTTCTACTATAGTTTAGAGTTCTATTGGTCTTCTACTACAGAGTTCTATTGGTCTTCTACTACAGAGTTCTATTGGTCTTCTACTACAGAGTTCTATTGGTCTTCTACTACAGAGTTCTATTGGTCTTCTACTACAGAGTTCTATTGGTCTTCTACTACAGAGTTCTATCGGTCTTCTACTACAGAGTTCTATTGGTTCTATTGGTGTTCTATTGGTCTTCTACTACAGAGTTCTATTGGTTCTATTGGTGTTCTATTGGTCTTCTACTAGAGAGTTCTATTGGTCTTCTACTACAGAGTTCTATCGGTCTTCTACTACAGAGTTCTATTGGTCTTCTACTAGAGAGTTCTATTGGTTCTATTGGTGTTCTATTGGTCTTCTACTACAGAGTTCTATTGGTTCTATTGGTGTTCTATTGGTCTTCTACTAGAGAGTTCTATTGGTCTACTACAGAGTTCTATTGGTCTTCTACTACAGAGTTCTATTGGTCTTCTACTACAGAGTTCTATTGGTCTTCTACTACAGAGTTCTATTGGTCTTCTACTACAGAGTTCTATCGGTCTTCTACTACAGAGTTCTATTGGTCTTCTACTACAGAGTTCTATTGGTCTTCTACTAGAGAGTTCTATTGGTCTACTACAGAGTTCTATTGGTCTTCTACTACAGAGTTCTATCGGTCTTCTACTACAGAGTTCTATCGGTCTTCTACTACAGAGTTCTATCGGTCTTCTACTACAGAGTTCTATCGGTCTTCTACTAGAGAGTTCTATTGGTCTTCTACTACAGAGTTCTATTGGTCTTCTACTACAGAGTTCTATTGGTCTTCTACTACAGAGTTCTATTGGTCTTCTACTAGAGAGTTCTATTGGTCTACTACAGAGTTCTATTGGTCTTCTACTACAGAGTTCTATTGGTCTTCTACTACAGAGTTCTATTGGTCTTCTACTACAGAGTTCTATCGGTCTTCTACTAGAGAGTTCTATTGGTCTTCTACTACAGAGTTCTATTGGTCTTCTACTACAGAGTTCTATCGGTCTTCTACTACAGAGTTCTATTGGTCTTCTACTACAGAGTTCTATTGGTCTTCTACTACAGAGTTCTATTGGTCTTCTACTACAGAGTTCTATTGGTCTTCTACTACAGAGTTCTATTGGTCTTCTACTACAGAGTTCTATTGGTCTTCTACTACAGAGTTCTATTGGTCTTCTACTAGAGCGTTCTATTGGTATTCTACTACAGGGTTCTATTGGTGTTCTATTGGTCTTCTACTACAGAGTTCTATTGGTCTTCTACTACAGAGTTCTATTGGTCTTCTACTACAGAGTTCTATTGGTCGGTTACTACAGAGTTCTACTGCTCTTCCACTATCGTTTATTATATTATTATTATTATTATTATTATTATATATTTTAAATGAACAGGTTGAATGAGAAGTACTAAATGAATAACTTACAGCTAGCGGTGTACTTGGGCTCCAAGTCATCGATGTACGCACTCTTCTTCTGCAGTTCACCGTTCACTTCCCGTAACTTCTCCCTTTTAGAGACCACAACATCAGCAACAGACCGTCGGGAAACGGCACAACAGGTCTGACCAAACTTTCAAAATTCAAATCATTAACATTTCACAATAGTTCAAAACGTTACTTACACGTGAGCATCATTTCTCTTCTTCAGAATGATTGACTAAAAAAAATCAAAAATATCAAAATACAAAATATTGGTTGTAGTAATTTCATCAGAGGGCATTGTAAAGCAGTATTGACATCATGTAGGTCCTAAGCATTGGTGAACGTTCCCTTCCACATTGAGATAAATCACATGTCATCACGCTGGATGGCTTGGAATTAGGCTGCAACATATTTGACGTGACCCTTTTGATTTTCAGGTTTTGATTTACCGTGAAGAAAATGAAAGAGTACCGGACGTTATACTGTATTTTCCTCCAATTAAAAACGCTGTGAACGTACAGATTAAGCCGTTAAGATTGATTTCTCACGTGGTATGAGATAAGAGTGTTGCTAGGAAACAAAAGATTCTATAGGAGACTAGTAGCACCCTGATTTACAACGAGACCACCAGCATGTACTGTAGATTGAAAAGGCACTTCCTTAAAGTTATCTACTTCCCCCTGAGTCAGATGAACTTCCCCCTGAGTCAGATGAACTTCCCCCTGAGTCAGATGAACTTCCCCCTGAGTCAGATGAACTTCCCCCTGAGTCAGATGAACTTCCCCCTGAGTCAGATGAACTTCCCCCTGAGTCAGATGAACTTCCCCCTGAGTCAGATGAACTTCCCCCTGAGTCAGATGAACTTCCCCCTGAGTCAGATGAACTTCCCCCTGAGTCAGATGAACTTCCCCCTGAGTCAGATGAACTTCCCCCTGAGTCAGATGAACTTCCCCCTGAGTCAGATGAACTTCCCCCTGAGTCAGATGAACTTCCCCCTGAGTCAGATGAACTTCCCCCTGAGTCAGATGAACTTCCCCCTGAGTCAGATGAACTTCCCCCTGAGTCAGATGAACTTCCCCCTGAGTCAGATGAACTTCCCCCTGAGTCAGATGAACTTCCCCCTGAGTCAGATGAATTTCCCCTGAGTCAGATGAACTTCCCCCTGAGTCAGATGAACTTCCCCTGAGTCAGATGAACTTCCCCTGAGTCAGATGAACTTCCCCTGAGTCAGATGAACTTTCCCTGAGTCAGATGAACTCCTGGATAACATTGTCATGTCTCTGCGTGCAGTTTGAAAGAAGTTTCTGACTAGCGCTAGAGCAAATGCTAACTAGCATTAGCGCAAGGACTGGAAGTCTATGGGTATCTGCTAGCATGCTAGTAGATACAAATAGACTTCCAGTCATTGCGCTAACGCTAGTTAGCATTGGCTCACAAAAGTACCTCTACCTTCCTTCTTACTGGACACAGAGACATAAAATGGTATCCACTAGTTCATCTGGGCTTCCCAGTGGCGCAGTGGTCTAAGGCATTTCAGTGCTAGAGGCGTCACTACAGACCCTGGTTCAATTCCAGGCTGTACCACAACCGGCCGTGATTGGGAATCCCATAGAGCGGTGCACAATTGGCTCAGCGTCGTCCGGGTTAGGGGTTTTGCCGGGGGCAGGCCGTCATTGTAAAAAGTTATTTGTTCTTAAATGACTTGGCTAGTTAAGTAAAGGTTAAATAAAAAACTAAAATCTGACTTTGGGGAAGTAAATAAAGAGTAGCAATGCCAAAATCCTGAAGTATCCCTTTAACCTCTAATATAACTATAATAGAATGAAACAATTATACATTGTCAGCGAGCAGCGAGGTAAGGCGTCTAAACAAGGATTGATCTCCAAGCTATACTTACAATCGCCTGAGTGGGGAAGCAGAATTAAAGAGGAAACAGAGGCGATTTAAAGCAGGACAAACACACAGAGAAGAGGAGATGAGAGAGAGACCGGAAGAGAGAGAGAGAGACCGGAAGAGAGAGAGAGAGAGAGAGAGAGAGAGAGAGACAGAGACAGAAACAGAGACAGAGACAGAGACAGAGACAGAGACAGAGACAGAGACAGAGACAGAGACAGAGACAGAGACAGAGACAGAGACAGAGAGAGAGACCGGAAGAGAGAGACCGGGAGATAGAGAGAGAGACCGGAAGAGAGAGAGACAGAGACAGAGAGACAGAGACAGAGAGACAGAGAGGGAGACAGAGACAGAGAGACAGAGACAGAGAGACAGAGACAGAGAGACAGAGACAGAGAGACCGGAAGAGAGAGAGACCGGAAGAGAGAGAGACCGGAAGAGAGAGACCGGAAGAGAGAGACCGGAAGAGAGAAGCATTTCAGTTAGGGTTAGTCATGCAGTGAGGAGCGAAAGACCGGACAACGGACGGACAACAGGCGGTTAACATCGTCACAAACGTCTCCTTCCTCCTGACGATGTAACGGCCGGAGAGAGACCAGAGCCGCTATACACATGACCTGACCTTTAGCCTCCTAACAGGACAGGCTGGCAGGACAACCAACCAATGACTTTCCAACGCTACAACATGAGTAAGACAACAAACAGAAAACACACAACACACAAACACCACACCACAACACAGTGTCAGAATGTTAGTGAGGAACGACGTCCAGGCAGAATATGAGTTGTTCGGACTTAGGAGGACAATGAAACAGACTAGTATTAGAAGCGTGTTGTATTTATTTTGTCACGTCAGTAAAGGTCTTGTGGGCTTGTCAAATAGCCAGGTACGAGAATGACAATGACCCGACGTGACACCGAACACTCCTCACCGGGTCCTAAAGTGAACAGCCCCCTATAGCAGGGGACAGGAAGTCGTGGCTTCCGTCATTGGTTTAATAACCGCTCTGTTCTAAGACCAGGGAGTTCATCTGATCTGAGATCAGTTTAGTGCTACTCACATCGTCTGCTTTGGAGTCCTGATCCTGAAGACTCCTCTGCAGCTCCTCCACCTGACTCTGACCCTCAATCAGTCTCTGGTTCACCAGTCTGGAACACACACACACAGTCAACCATGTTTGTCTTTGTTTGTTTGTGTGTTTGTTTGTGTGTTTGTTTAACTATACTTGGACCAGAAATCCCCACAAGAATAGTAAACGAACAAACATTTGACCAACTGGGGACATTTTGTTAGTCCCCACAAGGTCAAATGCTATTTCCATGGGGTTTAGGGTTAAGGTTAGAATTAGTGTCAGGGTTAGAATTAGGATCTAGGGTTAGTTTTAGGGTTAGGTTTAGGGTTTTCAGGTTAAAGTTAGGGTTATTGTTAAGATTAGGGGTTAGGGAAAATCGGATTTTGTTCTTCTATCCGCGTGGGGACCTGCAATCTACAAATGTCCCCATAAGGACAGTAAAACAAGGGGAAATTCTCCCCCATGACCAGCCTTTCAAAGCACTTGATGTGTGTGTGTGTGTGTCTGTGCACCTGTTTTCTGTCTCCAGTTCATTCTTCCTGCTGTTAGCGTCCTCCAGCAGACTCTGCAGCAGAGCGATCTTCTCATTATCAGAACTCTCCTGGGCCAGCTTCAACATGTTGTTCTCATGCTGCAGTCTGATCAGCTTCTCTCTGGAACAAAACACAGGGACATGATGAACATGTAGGGACGTGACTAAATCAGTTTTTCAGGTGAATGAATATGGTCCTAATGCTATTGTGTGTGACTTACAGTGCCTCCCTTTCAGAGGGTTAGGCACCCGTACTACCATTACCTCAAGTCCACCTCGCAAAGTTAAAAATGGATCGGCGTGGATATTTTACACAAAGACTGAACACACTCGCATCATTAGAGGTAGAGAAAAGAGCAGGCGAGCCGACGCGAGGGGAGAGAGAGGAGGGGAGAGAGAGGAGAGAGGAGGGGAGAGAGAGGAGGGGACAGAGAGGAGGGGACAGAGAGGAGGGGAGAGAGAGAGAGGAGGGGAGAGCTTTTGTCACTTCTAGGTTAGACTACTGCAATGCTTTACTCTCCGGCTACCCGGATAGATCACAAAATAAACTTCAGTTAGTGCTAAATACGGCTGCTAGAATCCTGACTAGAACCCCCCAAAATTGATCGTATTACTCCAGTGCTAGCCTCCCTACACTGGCTTCCTGTTAAGGTAAGGGCTGATTTCAAGGTTTTACTGCTAACCTACAAAGCATTGTATGGACTTGCTTCTACCGATCTCTCCGATTTGGTTCTGCCGTACATACCTACAGGTACGCTATGGTCACAAGACGCAGGCCTCCTTACTGTCCCTAGAATTTCTAAGCAAACAGATGGAGGCAGGGCTTTAAGGTACTGATAGTTGGTATTCAGCAGTCATAAAAGCCTTATTTACTTTGAAGAACTACTAAAATAGTGATGTTGTCAGACAGCAGTTCTATAGAGATGAGATGATGACTTGGAATTAAACAATAAAGTCATCAAATAAAACACATGTAATATATTATATATATATAACTAATGTAATATATTATATATATAACTAATGTAATATATTATATATATAACTAATGTAATATATTATATATATATATATATATATATATATATATATATATAACTGATGTAATATATTATATATATAACGAATGTAATATATTATATATATTATATAACTAATGTAATATATTATATATATACACTGCTCAAAAAAATAAAGGGAACACTTAAATAACACAATGTAACTCCAAGTCAATCATACTTCTGTGACATCAAACTGTCCACTTAGGAAGCAACACTGATTGACAATAAATGTCACATGCTGTTGTGCAAATGGAATAGACAAAAGGTGGAAATTATAAGCAATTAGCAAGACACCCCCCAAAACAGGAGTGATTCTGCAGGTGGTGACCACAGACCACTTCTCAGTTCCTATGCTTCCTGGCTGATGTTTTGGTCACTTTTGAATGCTGGCGGTGCTCTCACTCTAGTGGTAGCATGAGACGGAGTCTACAACCCACACAAATGGCTCAGGTAGTGCAGTTCATCCAGGATGGCACATCAATGCGAGCTGTGGCAAAAAGGTTTGTTGTGTCTGTCAGTGTAGTGTCCAGAGCATGGAGGCGCTGGAGACAGGCCAGTACATCAGGAGACGTGGAGGAGGCCGTAGGAGGGCAACAACCCAGCAGCAGGACCGCTACCTCCGCCTTTGTGCAAGGAGGTGCACTGCCAGCGCCCTGCAAAATGGCCTGGCTTGTTGGAAAGGATGCTACCTTTCCAACAAGTCAGTTTCTCCGGTCAATGGTAAGTGATGTTATTGTGAAACGTCTAGGAAGTCCCCCACACAGTAAAGTTTCCAACATCTAGTGGAAATCCTTCTCAGAAGAGAGGAGGCTGTTATAGCCAGCAAAGGGGAGTGGAACAACTCCATATTAACGTGCATGATGTTGGACGAGCAGGATGTCCACATACTTTTGATCATGTAGTGTATCTGGCTGTGCCGGAGCGGAGAACGTCAAACCCGACTAGAGGGGAACCGGCCAGAGAAGAAGAGAAAGGTCTAATTGGTTTAGCGTATTTCTTTGAAGTGGTCACAAAGTTAAATGAGCCTCGAGAAGGATTTATAAACATATGGGTATCTAATGGAAACGGAATACTAATCTTTGAAATGTTTCGGGAAGTATGACAACAGATAACACATCAGCGTGAGGACTGGGGGGGGGGGGGGGGGTTAAACACAACAGAAAAACACTAGATTTCAACATTCCTCAAAGCACAAAAGAGCCCGTTGGATGAAGGTAAACATTGTGTGAGCTGTATTAGGGGTGAATGTAATATGCAGGATTTAGTCTGGGGGCTGTGGAATGTCTGGGGGAATCAACAAATCATACCGGATCTCTGGGGTGACGATCTCTGCAGCCAGCGAATCAGAGCCCTTGTTACTGTCGAGTGGAACCATGCCTGGAGAAACACAAAGACGTTATGTTAGACACAATCACTGATTACTGAGACTAGAGGCCCTGTAGGGACATGAACAAGAACTAACTACGCCAAAAACGTCACTGCAACGAGTAGCAACAGCCCCTACGAGTAGCAACAGCCCCTACGAGTAGCAACAGCCCTACGAGTAGCAACAGCCCCTACGAGTAACAACAGCCCCTACGAGTAGCAACAGCCCTATGAGTAGCAACAGCCCTACGAGTAGCAACAGCCCTACGAGTAGCAACAGCCCTACGAGTAGCAACAGCCCCTACGAGTAACAACGGCCCCTACGAGTAGCAACGGTCCCTACGAGTAGCAACGGCCCCTACGAGTAGCAACGGCCCCTACGAGTAGCAACGGCCCCTACGAGTAGCAACGGCCCTTACGAGTAGCAACGGCCCTTACGAGTAGCAACGGCCCCACGAGTAGCAACGGCCCTACGAGTAGCAACAGCCCCTACGAGTAGCAACAGCCCTACGAGTAGCAACAGCCCCTAAGAGCAGCAACAGCCCTACGAGTAGCAACAGCCCTACGAGTAGCAACAGCCCCTAAGAGCAGCAACAGCCCCTAAGAGCAGCAACAGCCCTACGAGTAGCAACAGCCCCTACGAGTAACAACAGCCCCTACGAGTAGCAACAGCCCCTACGAGTAGCAACAGCCCCTACGAGTAGCAACAGCCCCTACGAGTAGCAACAGCCCTACGAGTAGCAACAGCCCCTACGAGTAGCAACAGGCCCTACGAGTAGCAACAGCCCCTACGAGTAGCAACAGCCCCTACGAGTAGCAACAGCCCCTACGAGTAGCAACAGCCCCTACGAATAGCAACAGCCCTTCGAGTAGCAACAGCCCTACGAGTAGCAACAGCCCTACGAGAAGCAATAGCCCTACGAGAAGCAACAGCCCTACGAGAAGCAACAGCCCCTACGAGAAGCAACAGCCCCTACGAGAAGCAACAGCCCCTACGAGAAGCAACAGCCCCTACGAGAAGCAACAGCCCTACGAGTAGCAACAGCCCCTACGAGTAGCAACAGCCCCTACGAGTAGCAACAGCCCCTACGAGTAGCAACAGCCCCTACGAGTAGCAACAGCCCCTACGAGTAGCAACAGCCCCCACGAGTAGCAACAGCCCCATGAGCAGCAACAGCCCCATGAGCAGCAACAGCCCCATGAGCAGCAACCGCCCCTACGAGTTGCAACAGCCCCTACGAGTAGCAACAGCCCCTACGAGTAGCAACAGCTCCTACGAGTAGCAACAGCCCTACGAGTAGCAACAGCCCCTACGAGTAGCAACAGCCCCTACGAGTAGCAACAGCCCCTACGAGTAGCAACAGCCCCTACGAGTAGCAACAGCCCCTACGAATAGCAACAGCCCTACGAGTAGCAACAGCCCTACGAGTAGCAACAGCCCTACGAGAAGCAATAGCCCTACGAGAAGCAACAGCCCTACGAGAAGCAACAGCCCCTACGAGAAGCAACAGCCCCTACGAGTAGCAACAGCCCTACGAGTAGCAACAGCCCCTACGAGTAGCAACAGCCCCTACGAGTAGCAACAGCCCCTACGAGTAGCAACAGCCCCTACGAGTAGCAACAGCCCCTACGAGTAGCAACAGCCCCTACGAGTAGCAACAGCCCCTACGAGTAGCAACAGCCCCTACGAGTAGCAACAGCCCCTACGAGTAGCAACAGCCCCTACGAGTAGCAACAGCCCCTACGAGTAGCAACAGACCTACGAGTAGCAACAGCCCCTACGAGTAGCAACAGCCCCTACGAGTAGCAACAGCCCCTACGAGTAGCAACAGCCCCCACGAGTAGCAACAGCCCCCACGAGTAGCAACAGCCCCCACGAGTAGCAACAGCCCCCACGAGTAGCAACAGCCCCCACGAGTAGCAACAGCCCCCACGAGTAGCAACAGCCCCTACGAGTAGCAACAGCCCTACGAGCAGCAACAGCCCCTACGAGTAACAACAGCCCCTACGAGTAACAACAGCCCTACGAGTAGCAACAGCCCTACGAGTAGCAACAGCCCTACGAGTAGCAACAGCCCCTACGAGTAGCAACAGCCCCTACGAGTAGCAACAGCCCCTACGAGTAGCAACAGCCCCCACGAGTAGCAACAGCCCCTACGAGTAGCAACAGCCCCTACGAGTAACAACAGCCCCTACGAGTAGCAACAGCCCTACGAGCAGCAACAGCCCTACGAGCAGCAACAGCCCCTACGAGCAGCAACAGCCCCATGAGTAGCAACAGCCCTACGAGTAGCAACAGCCCCTACGAGCAGCAACAGCCCCTACGAGCAGCAACAGCCCCATGAGTAGCAACAGCCCTACGAGCAGCAACAGCCCCATGAGTACCAACAGCCCTACGAGTAGCAACAGCCCTACGAGCAGCAACAGCCCCATGAGTACCAACAGCCCTACGAGCAGCAACAGCCCTACGAGTAGCAACAGCCCCTACGAGTAGCAACAGCCCCTACGAGCAGCAACAGCCCTACGAGCAGCAACAGCCCTACGAGCAGCAACAGCCCTACGAGCAGCAACAGCCCCATGAGTACCAACAGCCCTACGAGTAGCAACAGCCCTACGAGCAGCAACAGCCCCATGAGTACCAACAGCCCTACGAGTAGCAACAGCCCTACGAGCAGCAACAGCCCCATGAGTACCAACAGCCCTACGAGCAGCAACAGCCCTACGAGTAGCAACAGCCCCATGAGTACCAACAGCCCTACGAGTAGCAACAGCCCTACGAGCAGCAACAGCCCCATGAGTAGCAACAGCCCTACGAGTAGCAACAGCCCTACGAGTAGCAACAGCCCCTACGAACAGCAACAGCCCTACGAGCAGCAACAGCCCTACGAGCAGCAACAGCCCCATGAGTACCAACAGCCCTACGAGTAGCAACAGCCCTACGAGCAGCAACAGCCCCATGAGTAGCAACAGCCCTACGAGTAGCAACAGCCCTACGAGAAGCAATAGCCCTACGAGAAGCAACAGCCCTACGAGAAGCAACAGCCCCTACGAGAAGCAACAGCCCCTACGAGAAGCAACAGCCCTACGAGTAGCAACAGCCCCTACGAGTAGCAACAGCCCCTACGAGTAGCAACAGCCCCTACGAGTAGCAACAGCCCCTACGAGTAGCAACAGCCCCTACGAGTAGCAACAGCCCCTACGAGTAGCAACAGCCCCTACGAGTAGCAACAGCCCCCACGAGTAGCAACAGCCCCATGAGCAGCAACAGCCCCATGAGCAGCAACAGCCCCATGAGCAGCAACCGCCCCTACGAGTTGCAACAGCCCCTACGAGTAGCAACAGCCCCTACGAGTAGCAACAGCCCCTACGAGTAGCAACAGCCCTACGAGTAGCAACAGCCCTACGAGTAGCAACAGCCCCTACGAGTAGCAACAGCCCCTACGAGTAGCAACAGCCCCTACGAGTAGCAACAGCCCCTACGAGTAGCAACAGCCCCCACGAGTAGCAACAGCCCTACGAGTAGCAACAGCCCTACGAGTAGCAACAGCCCCTAAGAGCAGCAACAGCCCCTAAGAGCAGCAACAGCCCTACGAGTAGCAACAGCCCCTACGAGTAACAACAGCCCCTACGAGTAGCAACAGCCCCTACGAGTAGCAACAGCCCCTACGAGTAGCAACAGCCCCTACGAGTAGCAACAGCCCTACGAGTAGCAACAGCCCCTACGAGTAGCAACAGGCCCTACGAGTAGCAACAGCCCCTACGAGTAGCAACAGCCCCTACGAGTAGCAACAGCCCCTACGAGTAGCAACAGCCCCTACGAATAGCAACAGCCCTTCGAGTAGCAACAGCCCTACGAGTAGCAACAGCCCTACGAGAAGCAATAGCCCTACGAGAAGCAACAGCCCTACGAGAAGCAACAGCCCCTACGAGAAGCAACAGCCCCTACGAGAAGCAACAGCCCCTACGAGAAGCAACAGCCCCTACGAGAAGCAACAGCCCTACGAGTAGCAACAGCCCCTACGAGTAGCAACAGCCCCTACGAGTAGCAACAGCCCCTACGAGTAGCAACAGCCCCTACGAGTAGCAACAGCCCCTACGAGTAGCAACAGCCCCCACGAGTAGCAACAGCCCCATGAGCAGCAACAGCCCCATGAGCAGCAACAGCCCCATGAGCAGCAACCGCCCCTACGAGTTGCAACAGCCCCTACGAGTAGCAACAGCCCCTACGAGTAGCAACAGCTCCTACGAGTAGCAACAGCCCTACGAGTAGCAACAGCCCCTACGAGTAGCAACAGCCCCTACGAGTAGCAACAGCCCCTACGAGTAGCAACAGCCCCTACGAGTAGCAACAGCCCCTACGAATAGCAACAGCCCTACGAGTAGCAACAGCCCTACGAGTAGCAACAGCCCTACGAGAAGCAATAGCCCTACGAGAAGCAACAGCCCTACGAGAAGCAACAGCCCCTACGAGAAGCAACAGCCCCTACGAGTAGCAACAGCCCTACGAGTAGCAACAGCCCCTACGAGTAGCAACAGCCCCTACGAGTAGCAACAGCCCCTACGAGTAGCAACAGCCCCTACGAGTAGCAACAGCCCCTACGAGTAGCAACAGCCCCTACGAGTAGCAACAGCCCCTACGAGTAGCAACAGCCCCTACGAGTAGCAACAGCCCCTACGAGTAGCAACAGCCCCTACGAGTAGCAACAGCCCCTACGAGTAGCAACAGCCCCTACGAGTAGCAACAGACCTACGAGTAGCAACAGCCCCTACGAGTAGCAACAGCCCCTACGAGTAGCAACAGCCCCTACGAGTAGCAACAGCCCCCACGAGTAGCAACAGCCCCCACGAGTAGCAACAGCCCCCACGAGTAGCAACAGCCCCCACGAGTAGCAACAGCCCCCACGAGTAGCAACAGCCCCCACGAGTAGCAACAGCCCCTACGAGTAGCAACAGCCCTACGAGCAGCAACAGCCCCTACGAGTAACAACAGCCCCTACGAGTAACAACAGCCCTACGAGTAGCAACAGCCCTACGAGTAGCAACAGCCCTACGAGTAGCAACAGCCCCTACGAGTAGCAACAGCCCCTACGAGTAGCAACAGCCCCTACGAGTAGCAACAGCCCCCACGAGTAGCAACAGCCCCTACGAGTAGCAACAGCCCCTACGAGTAACAACAGCCCCTACGAGTAGCAACAGCCCTACGAGCAGCAACAGCCCTACGAGCAGCAACAGCCCCTACGAGCAGCAACAGCCCCATGAGTAGCAACAGCCCTACGAGTAGCAACAGCCCCTACGAGCAGCAACAGCCCCTACGAGCAGCAACAGCCCCATGAGTAGCAACAGCCCTACGAGCAGCAACAGCCCCATGAGTACCAACAGCCCTACGAGTAGCAACAGCCCTACGAGCAGCAACAGCCCCATGAGTACCAACAGCCCTACGAGCAGCAACAGCCCTACGAGTAGCAACAGCCCCTACGAGTAGCAACAGCCCCTACGAGCAGCAACAGCCCTACGAGCAGCAACAGCCCTACGAGCAGCAACAGCCCTACGAGCAGCAACAGCCCCATGAGTACCAACAGCCCTACGAGTAGCAACAGCCCTACGAGCAGCAACAGCCCCATGAGTACCAACAGCCCTACGAGTAGCAACAGCCCTACGAGCAGCAACAGCCCCATGAGTACCAACAGCCCTACGAGCAGCAACAGCCCTACGAGTAGCAACAGCCCCTACGAACAGCAACAGCCCTACGAGCAGCAACAGCCCTACGAGCAGCAACAGCCCCATGAGTACCAACAGCCCTACGAGTAGCAACAGCCCTACGAGCAGCAACAGCCCCATGAGTAGCAACAGCCCTACGAGTAGCAACAGCCCTACGAGAAGCAATAGCCCTACGAGAAGCAACAGCCTACGAGAAGCAACAGCCCCTACGAGAAGCAACAGCCCCTACGAGAAGCAACAGCCCTACGAGTAGCAACAGCCCCTACGAGTAGCAACAGCCCCTACGAGTAGCAACAGCCCCTACGAGTAGCAACAGCCCCTACGAGTAGCAACAGCCCCTACGAGTAGCAACAGCCCCTACGAGTAGCAACAGCCCCCACGAGTAGCAACAGCCCCATGAGCAGCAACAGCCCCATGAGCAGCAACAGCCCCATGAGCAGCAACCGCCCCTACGAGTTGCAACAGCCCCTACGAGTAGCAACAGCCCCTACGAGTAGCAACAGCCCCTACGAGTAGCAACAGCCCTACGAGTAGCAACAGCCCTACGAGTAGCAACAGCCCCTACGAGTAGCAACAGCCCCTACGAGTAGCAACAGCCCCTACGAGTAGCAACAGCCCCTACGAGTAGCAACAGCCCCTACGAGTAGCAACAGCCCCTACGAGTAGCAACAGCCCCTACGAGTAGCAACAGCCCCTACGAGTAGCAACAGCCCCTACGAGAAGCAACAGCCCCTACGAGTAGCAACAGCCCCTACGAGTAGCAACAGCCCCTACGAGTAGCAACAGACCTACGAGTAGCAACAGCCCCTACGAGTAGCAACAGCCCCTACGAGTAGTAACAGCCCCTACGAGTAGCAACAGCCCCTAAGAGCAGCAACAGCCCTACGAGTAGCAACAGCCCTACGAGTAGCAACAGCCCCTAAGAGCAGCAACAGCCCCTAAGAGCAGCAACAGCCCTACGAGTAGCAACAGCCCCTACGAGTAACAACAGCCCCTACGAGTAGCAACAGCCCCTACGAGTAGCAACAGCCCCTACGAGTAGCAACAGCCCCTACGAGTAGCAACAGCTCCTACGAGTAGCAACAGCCCTACGAGTAGCAACAGCCCCTACGAGTAGCAACAGCCCCTACGAGTAGCAACAGCCCCTACGAGTAGCAACAGCCCCTACGAGTAGCAACAGCCCCTACGAATAGCAACAGCCCTACGAGTAGCAACAGCCCTACGAGTAGCAACAGCCCTACGAGAAGCAATAGCCCTACGAGAAGCAACAGCCCTACGAGAAGCAACAGCCCCTACGAGAAGCAACAGCCCCTACGAGTAGCAACAGCCCTACGAGTAGCAACAGCCCCTACGAGTAGCAACAGCCCCTACGAGTAGCAACAGCCCCTACGAGTAGCAACAGCCCCTACGAGTAGCAACAGCCCCTACGAGTAGCAACAGCCCCTACGAGTAGCAACAGCCCCTACGAGTAGCAACAGCCCCTACGAGTAGCAACAGCCCCTACGAGTAGCAACAGACCTACGAGTAGCAACAGCCCCTACGAGTAGCAACAGCCCCTACGAGTAGCAACAGCCCCTACGAGTAGCAACAGCCCCTACGAGTAGCAACAGCCCCTACGAGTAGCAACAGCCCCCACGAGTAGCAACAGCCCCCACGAGTAGCAACAGCCCCCACGAGTAGCAACAGCCCCCACGAGTAGCAACAGCCCCTACGAGTAGCAACAGCCCTACGAGCAGCAACAGCCCCTACGAGTAACAACAGCCCCTACGAGTAACAACAGCCCTACGAGTAGCAACAGCCCTACGAGTAGCAACAGCCCTACGAGTAGCAACAGCCCTACGAGCAGCAACAGCCCTACGAGCAGCAACAGCCCTACGAGTAGCAACAGCCCTACGAGCAGCAACAGCCCCTACGAGCAGCAACAGCCCCTACGAGTAGCAACAGCCCCTACGAGTAGCAACAGCCCCTACGAGTAGCAACAGCCCCTACGAGTAGCAACAGCCCCTAAGAGTAGCAACAGCCCCTACGAGTAGCAACAGCCCCTACGAGTAGCAACAGCCCCCATGAGCAGCAACAGCCCCATGAGCAGCAACAGCCCCTACGAGTAGCAACAGCCCCTACGAGTAGCAACAGCCCTACGAGTAACAACAGCCCCTACGAGTAGCAACAGCCCTACGAGCAGCAACAGCCCCTACGAGTAGCAACAGCCCCTACGAGTAGCAACAGCCCCTACGAGTAACAACAGCCCCTACGAGTAGCAACAGCCCTACGAGCAGCAACAGCCCTACGAGCAGCAACAGCCCCTACGAGCAGCAACAGCCCCATGAGTAGCAACAGCCCTACGAGTAGCAACAGCCCCTACGAGCAGCAACAGCCCCTACGAGCAGCAACAGCCCCATGAGTAGCAACAGCCCTACGAGCAGCAACAGCCCCATGAGTACCAACAGCCCTACGAGTAGCAACAGCCCTACGAGCAGCAACAGCCCCATGAGTACCAACAGCCCTACGAGCAGCAACAGCCCTACGAGTAGCAACAGCCCCTACGAGTAGCAACAGCCCCTACGAGCAGCAACAGCCCTACGAGCAGCAACAGCCCTACGAGCAGCAACAGCCCTACGAGCAGCAACAGCCCTACGAGCAGCAACAGCCCCATGAGTACCAACAGCCCTACGAGTAGCAACAGCCCTACGAGCAGCAACAGCCCCATGAGTACCAACAGCCCTACGAGTAGCAACAGCCCTACGAGCAGCAACAGCCCCATGAGTACCAACAGCCCTACGAGCAGCAACAGCCCTACGAGTAGCAACAGCCCCTACGAACAGCAACAGCCCTACGAGCAGCAACAGCCCTACGAGCAGCAACAGCCCCATGAGTACCAACAGCCCTACGAGTAGCAACAGCCCTACGAGCAGCAACAGCCCCATGAGTAGCAACAGCCCTACGAGCAGCAACAGCCCCTACGAGTAGCAACAGCCCCTACGAGTAGCAACAGCCCCTACGAGTAGCAACAGCCCCTACGAGTAGCAACAGCCCCTACGAGTAGCAACAGCCCCTACGAGTAGCAACAGCCCCTACGAGTAGCAACAGCCCCTACGAGTAGCAACAGCCCCTACGAGTAGCAACAGCCCCTACGAGTAGCAACAGCCCCTACGAGTAGCAACAGCCCCTACGAGTAGCAACAGCCCCTACGAGTAGCAACAGCCCCTACGAGTATTAACAGTCCTACGAGTAGCAACAGCCCCTACGAGTAGCAACAGCCCCTACGAGTAGCAACAGCCCCTACGAGTAGCAACAGCCCCTACGAGTAGCAACAGCCCCTACGAGTAGCAACAGCCCCTACGAGCAGCAACAGCCCCTACGAGCAGCAACAGCCCCTACGAACAGCAACAGCCCCCACGAGTAGCAACAGCCCCATGAGCAGCAACAGCCCCTACGAGTAGCAACAGCCCCTACGAGTAGCAACAGCCCCTACGAGTAGCAACAGCCCTACGAGCAGCAACAGCCCTTCGAGTAGCAACAGCCCTACGAGTAGCAACAGCCCTACGAGCAGCAACAGCCCTACGAGTAGCAACAGCCCTACGAGTAGCAACAGCCCTACGAGCAGCAACAGCCCTAACCTGTTACCATGCTTCAGTAACATACTGTAGTAGGTCTTTTCTGTCAACAGGGGAGACACTTGAGGGATAAACGGATCAACGATGGGAGAGCAGAGGTGTCTGTGACTGTTACCTGTAGACAGTTGTCCTTCCTGAGCCTCAACAAAACGCAGCTCCTCAATGGTCTCCTTTAGGGAGTCTCTCTCTGACCTCATACGCTGGAGGGGGGGGGGGTGGGGGGGGTAGAGAGAAGAGAGAAAGAGAAGAGAGTACTGTAAAGTCAATGTTGACCTGTAGTTCTGTACAGTACTGTAAAGTCAATGTTGACCTGTAGTTCTGTACATTACTGTAAAGTCAATGTTGACCTGTAGTTCTGTACAGTACTGTAAAGTCAATGTTGACCTGTAGTTCTGTACAGTACTGTAAAGTCAATGTTGACCTGTTGTTCTGTAAACTATAGCAGTACTATAATACAGTACTGTAAACTATAGCAGTACTGTAGTACAGTACTGTAAACTATAGTAGTACTGTAGTACAGTACTGTAAACTATAGTAGTACTGTACTGTAAACTATAGCAGTACTGTAGTACTGTAAACTATAGTAGTACTATAATACAGTACTGTAAACTATAGTAGTACTGTACTGTAAACTATAGTAGTACTATAATACAGTACTGTAAACTATAGCAGTACTATAATACAGTACTGTAAACTATAGTAGTACTGTAGTACTGTAAACTATAGCAGTACTGTAGTACTGTAAACTATAGTAGTACTATAATACAGTACTGTAAATTATAGTAGTACTGTACTGTAAACTATAGCAGTACTATAATACAGTACTGTAAACTATAGCAGTACTATAATACAGTACTGTAAACTATAGTAGTACTGTACTGTAAACTATAGCAGTACTGTAGTACAGTACTGTAAACTATAGTAGTACTGTAAACTATAGTAGTACTGTAGTACAGTACTGTAAACTATAGTAGTACTGTAGTACAGTACTGTAAACTATAGTAGTACTGTAGTACAGTACTGTAAACTATAGCAGTACTGTAAACTATAGTAGTACTGTAGTACAGTACTGTAAACTATAGTAGTACTGTAAACTATAGCAGTACTATAATACAGTACTGTAAACTATAGCAGTACTGTAGTACAGTACTGTAAACTATAGCAGTACTGTAAACTATAGTAGTACTGTAGTACAGTACTGTAAACTATAGCAGTACAGTACTGTAAACTATAGCAGTACTATAATACAGTACTGTAAACTATAGTAGTACTGTAGTACAGTACTGTAAACTATAGTAGTACTGCAGTACAGTACTGTAAACTATACTATACAGTACTGTAAACTATAGTAGTACTGTAAACTATAGTGTAGTTACAGTAGTGTAGTACAGTACTGTAAACTATACTATACAGTACTGTAAACTATAGCAGTACAGTACTGTAAACTATAGCAGTACTGTAAACTATAGCAGTACTGTAAACTATAGCAGTACTGTAAACTATAGCAGTACTGTAAACTATAGTAGTACTGTACTGTAAACTAACTAAACTGTAAAGTGAAATGAACCATTGTAACACCTACATCTCTTTCTTTCTGGAGAGAGTCCACCTTCTCCTTGAGTCTCTTGTATTCAAACTCCATCCTGTCTGTCTTTTTAGACTCCTCAGACAGCCTGTTCTGCAGCTCTACCACCTGGGGACAACGAGGACAGTGTGTTAAACAGCCTGTTCTGCAGCTCTACCACCTGGGGACAACGAGGACAGTGTGTTAAACAGCCTGTTCTGCAGCTCTACCACCTGGGGACAACGAGGACAGTCTGTTAAACAGCTTGTTCTGCAGCTCTACCACCTGGGGACAACGAGGACAGTCTGTTAAACAGCCTGTTCTGCAGCTCTACCACCTGGAGACAACGAGGACAGTCTGTTAAACAGCCTGTTCTGCAGCTCTACCACCTGGGGACAACGAGGACAGTCTGTTAAACAGCCTGTTCTGCAGCTCTACCACCTGGGGACAACGAGGACAGTGTGTTAAACAGCCTGTTCTGCAGCTCTACCACCTGGGGACAACGAGGACAGTGTGTTAAACAGCCTGTTCTGCAGCTCTACCACCTGGGGACAACGAGGACAGTCTGTTAAACAGCCTGTTCTGCAGCTCTACCACCTGGGGACAACGAGGACAGTCTGTTAAACAGCCTGTTCTGCAGCTCTACCACCTGGGGACAACGAGGACAGTCTGTTAAACAGCCTGTTCTGCAGCTCTACCACCTGGGGACAACAAGGACAGTCTGTTAAACAGCCTGTTCTGCAGCTCTACCACCTGGGGACAACGGGGACAGTCTGTTAAACAGCCTGTTCTGCAGCTCTACCACCTGGGGACAACGAGGACAGTCTGTTAAACAGCCTGTTCTGCAGCTCTACCACCTGGGGACAACGGGGACAGTCTGTTAAACAGCCTGTTCTGCAGCTCTACCACCTGGGGACAACAAGGACAGTCTGTTAAACAGCCTGTTCTGCAGCTCTACCACCTGGGGACAACGGAGACAGTCTGTTAAACAGCCTGTTCTGCAGCTCTACCACCTGGGGACAACGAGGACAGTCTGTTAAACAGCCTGTTCTGCAGCTCTACCACCTGGGGACAACGGGGACAGTCTGTTAAACAGCCTGTTCTGCAGCTCTACCACCTGGGGACAACAAGGACAGTCTGTTAAACAGCCTGTTCTGCAGCTCTACCACCT
Source organism: Salvelinus fontinalis (assembly GCF_029448725.1). Lineage (NCBI taxonomy): Eukaryota > Metazoa > Chordata > Actinopteri > Salmoniformes > Salmonidae > Salvelinus > Salvelinus fontinalis. Next base: position 6,185,697 of record NC_074685.1, on the reverse strand, counting down.
GGGGACAACGGGGACAGTCTGTTAAACAGCCTGTTCTGCAGCTCTACCACCTGGGGACAACGAGGACAGTCTGTTAAACAGCCTGTTCTGCAGCTCTACCACCTGGGGACAACGAGGACAGTGTGTTAAACAGCCTGTTCTGCAGCTCTACCACCTGGGGACAACGAGGACAGTCTGTTAAACAGCCTGTTCTGCAGCTCTACCACCTGGGGACAACGAGGACAGTGTGTTAAACAGCCTGTTCTGCAGCTCTACCACCTGGGGACAACGGGGACAGTGTGTTAAACAGCCTGTTCTGCAGCTCTACCACCTGGGGACAACGGGGACAGTCTGTTAAACAGCCTGTTCTGCAGCTCTACCACCTGGGGACAACGAGGACAGTGTGTTAAACAGCCTGTTCTGCAGCTCTACCACCTGGGGACAACGAGGACAGTGTGTTAAACAGCCTGTTCTGCAGCTCTACCACCTGGGGACAACGAGGACAGTGTGTTAAACAGCCTGTTCTGCAGCTCTACCACCTGGGGACAACGGGGACAGTGTGTTAAACAGCCTGTTCTGCAGCTCTACCACCTGGGGACAACGAGGACAGTGTGTTAAACAGCCTGTTCTGCAGCTCTACCACCTGGGGACAACGAGGACAGTCTGTTAAACAGCCTGTTCTGCAGCTCTACCACCTGGGGACAACGGGGACAGTGTGTTAAACAGCCTGTTCTGCAGCTCTACCACCTGGGGACAACGAGGACAGTGTGTTAAACTGTCTCTCTGTGTGTTTTGTCGTGGTGAGTAGCGGTGGTCATTCTCGATCCGCACCTGTCTCTTGTAGGACTCCAGCTGTCCTCTCGTGGTGTTGGCCTTGCGTACGTCTTCCTCCAGACTGACAGTGTTCTGCATGTACACGGTGTTCTTCTCCTCCAACAGCTTCACCTGTCTCCTCAGATCTCCCAGGTCCTCCAGCTTCTTCTTATACGACTCCACCAGGACCTCCAGCTTGGACACTTTGTCCGACGAGTGTCTGTGGGACACGCGCACACAAGCTTAGGGTTGTGTCTATACAAAACGTGTCATCGGTGGGCTGCCAACTATGTCGATGGCAGGCCACTAGTGAACCCCGACATGCTAGCTGGGTTAACTCTTGAGCGTTACCATGGTTGGGGTCAAATTAAAACTGAAATTACAAATTGGATTGACCCCAACCATGAAAAACAGAGACACAGTTATGTGAGTACGTCCGTCAAGTCCCTTCAGTGACTGGGCCTCGTCAGTCAGGGTTAGGGGTTAGGGTGTAGGGGGGTTAGGGTGGTTAGGGTGTAGGGGTTTGGGTGTAGGGGTTAGGGGGGTTAGGGTGTAGAGGGTTAGGGTGTAGGGGTTAGGCTGTAGGGGGGTTAGGGTGTAGGGGGGTTAGGGTGTAGGGGTTAGGGTGTAGGGGGGTTAGGGGTTAGGGTGTAGAGGGTTAGGGTGTAGGGGTTAGGGTGTAGGGGTTAGGGTGTAGGGGGGTTAGGGGTTAGGGTGTAGGGGGTTAGGGGGTAGGGGTATTAGGGTGTAGAGGTTAGGGTGTAGGGGGGTTAGGGTGGTTAGGGTGTAGGGGTTAGGGTGTAGGGGGGTTAGGGTGGTTAGGGTGTAGGGGTTAGGGTGTAGGGGTTAGGGTGTAGGGGGTTAGGGGTTAGGGTGTAGGGGTTAGGGTGTAGGGGTTAGGGTGTAGGGGGGTTAGGGTGTAGAGGTTAGGGTGTAGGGGGGTTAGGGTGTAGGGGTTAGGGTGTAGAGGTTAGGGTGTAGGGGTTAGGGTGTAGGGGTTAGGGTGTAGGGGGGTTAGGGTGTAGGGGGGTTAGGGTGTAGGGGTTAGGGTGTAGAGGTTAGGGTGTAGAGGTTAGGGTGTAGAGGTTATGGTGTAGAGGGGTTAGGGTGGAGGGGGTTAGGGTGTAGGGGATTAGGGTGTAGGGGGGTTAGGGTGTAGAGGGGTCAGGGTGTAGGGGTTAGAGGTTTAGGGTGTAGGGGGGGTTAGGGTGTAGAGGGGTTAGGGTGTAGGAGTTAGAGGGTTAGGGTGTAGGGGGGGTTAGGGTGTAGGGGTTAGGGTGTAGGGGGTTAGGGTGTAGGGGGGTTAGGGTGTAGGGGGGTTAGGGTGTAGGGGGGTTAGGGTGCAGGGGGGTTAGGGTGTAGGGGTTAGGGTGTAGGGGGGTTAGGGTGTAGGGTTAGCGTGTAGGGGGGTTAGGGTGTAGGGTTAGGGTGTAGGGGGGTTAGGGTGTAGGGGTTAGGGTGTAGGGGGGTTAGGGTGTAGGGGTTAGGGTGTAGGGGGGTTAGGGTGTAGGGTTAGGGTGTAGGGGGTTAGGGTGTTGGGTTAGGGTGTGGGGTTAGGGTGTTGGGTTAGGGTGTGGGGTTAGGGTGTAGGGGGGTTAGGGTGTAGGGGGGTTAGGGTGTAGGGGGGTTAGGGTGTAGGGGGGTTAGGGTGTAGGGGGGTTAGGGTGTAGGGGGGTTAGGGTGTAGGGGGGTTAGGGTGGTTAGGGTGTAGGGGGGTTAGGGTGTAGGGGGGTTAGGGTGTAGAGGATTAGGGTGTAGAGGGGTTAGGGTGTAGAGGGGTGTAGGGGGGTTAGGGTGTAGGGGTTAGGGTGTAGGGGTTAGGGTGTTGGGGTTAGGGTGTAGGGGTTAGGGTGTAGGGGGGTTAGGGTGGTTAGGGTGGTTAGGGTGTAGGGGTTAGGGTGTAGGGTGTAGGGGGGTTAGGGTGTAGGGGGGTTAGGGTGTAGGGGGGTTAGGGTGTAGGGGGGTTAGGGTGTAGAGGATTAGGGTGTAGGGTGGTTAGAGTGTAGGGGTTAGGGTGTAGGGGTTAGGGTGTAGGGGGGTTAGGGTATAAAGGTTAGGGTGTAGGGGTTAGGGTGTAGGGGTTAGGATGTTAGGTTGTAGGGGTGTTAGGGTGTAGGGGGTAGGGGTTAAGGTGTCGGGGTTAGGGTGTCGGGGTTAGGGTGTAGGGGTTAGGGTGTAGGGGTTAGGGTGTAGTTCCTACCTGAGTACGTCCATCTCGTCCTTCAGTGACTGGGCCTCGTCAGCCAGGGACGTGAGCTCTTCATTCTGTCCTCTCAGCTCCGTTAACTCCTTCTCCAACTCCTCACAGCGGATACGATAGTCATCCTTCGCTGCCTCCAGTCTGCAGAGAAACGCCAGAGAGAGAAACGCCTCAGTCCAAACTGACACCCCAGAGAGAGAAACGCCTCAGTCCAAACTGACACCCCCAGAGAGAGAAACGCCTCAGTCCAAACTGACACCCCCAGAGAGAGAAACGCCTCAGTCCAAACTGACACCCCAGGGTCCTGTGGTGAATCAGACACTGTGGTGATGCCCCAAGGTCCTGTGGTGAACCAGACACCGTGGTGATGCCCCAGGGTCCTGTGGTGAATCAGACACCGTGGTGATGCCCCAAGGTCCTGTGGTGAATCAGACACCGTTGAAGACCCAGTCAGAGTGAGTGAGTCCCCGGTCTCCAGGTAGTGAGGTTCCGTGGGTGAGGGTGACCCAGGCCCTGTGATTTTACCCCCAGTCAAACAGGGGCAGCGAGGGGGCTAAGGCCACCACCGGGGGGACGGGGCCAAGGCCGGGGAACAGGGTGAAAAGGGGAGGGGCAGGTAGTCTCAGCTCAACAGGGACATCTCAGCCTGGTTAGCGGCCGGTCTAGGATCAGTTGTCTTTCAGATCATAATGAGTAACATAGTGTGGACAGGGAGAACTGATCCTAGAGCAGTACTGCTAATCTGAGAAGCTTTATTAATACCTATTTTATACAGCTGATTAACACAGGGCCAGGTCTGGACTGTAGAATAATAGAGGACGGGGAACAGCTGATTAACCAATCAATCTCTCAGTGAGTTACAGCCCGTTTAATAACATAACAACTACAGCTTAACATTAGATCTCAGTCCGCACTATCTTCTGTTTCTATCTGTGAGAGCAGGAACATACAACGCATTCGGGAAAGTATTCAGAGCCCTTCATTTCTTCCACATTTTGTTACGTTACAGCCTTACTCTAAAATGGATTCAATTATTTTTTTCTCATCAATCTACACACAATACCCCATAATGACAAAGTGAAGTTTTTTTTTTGTGTGGAAATAATAATTTAAAAAAAAAATACCTTATTTACGTAACAATTCCAAGCAAAAACCAAGCAATGAGGCCGAAGGAATTGTCCGTAGAGCTCCGAGACAGGATTGTGTGGCGGCACAGATCTGGAAAAGGGTACCAAAAAATGTCTGCTGCGTTGAAGGTCTACAAGAACACAGTGGCCTCCATCATTCTGAAATGGAGGAAGTTTGGAACCACCAAGACTCTTCCTAGAGCTGGCCGCCCGGCCAAACTGAGAAATCTGGGGAGAAGGGCCTTGGTTGGGGAGGTGACCAAGAACCCGGTGGTCACTCTGACAGAGCTCCAGAGTTCCTCTGTGGAGATGAGAGAACCTTCCAGAAGGACAATCATCTCTGTAGCACTCCACCAATCAGGCCTTTATGGTAGAGTGGCCAGATGGAAGCCACTCCTCAGTAAAAGGCACAACAGCCGACTTGGAGTTTGCCAAAAGGCACCTAAAGGACTCTGACCATGAGAAACAAGATGCTCTCTTCTGATGAAACCAAGATTGAACTCTTTGGTCTGAATGCCAAGCGTCACGTCTGGAGGAAACCTGGCACCATCCCTACGGTGAAGCATGGTGGTGGCAGCATCATGCTGTGGGGATATTTTTCAGCGGCAGGGACTGGGAGACTAGTCAGGATCGAGTGAAAGATGAACGGAGCAAAGTACAGAGAGATCCTTGATGAAAACCTGCTCCAGAGCGCTCAGGACCTCAGACTGGGGTGAAAGTTCACCTTCCAACAGGACAACGACCCTAAGCACACAGCCAAGACAAGGCAGGAGTGGCTTCGGGACAAGTCTCTGAATGTCCTTGAGAACCTGGACTTGAACCCGATCTAATATTTCTGGAGAGACCTGAAAATAGCTGTGCAGTGATGCTCCCCATCCAACCTGACAGAGCTTGAGAGGATCTGCAGAGAAGAATGGGATAAACTCCCCAAATACAGGTGTGCCAAGCTTGTAGCGTCATACCAACGAAAACTCGAGGCTGTAACCGCTGCCAAAATGTGCTTAAACAAAAGTACTGAGTAAAGGGTCTGAATACTTATGTAAATGTGATATTTCCATTTGTTTAATATTTAAAATGTTCAACAACAACTGGTTTTGCTTCGTTATTATGAGGTATTGTGTGTAGATGTATGAGGAAATTTTTTTTTAAATTCAATTTTAGGCTGTAACGTTAACAAAATGTGTAAAAAAAAGTGAAGGGGTCTGAATACTTCCACAAATACTCTGTATACATCTTAAACACAAATACTCTGTATACATCTTAAACACAAATACTCTGTATACATCTTAAACACAAATACTCTGTATACATCTTAAACACAAATGCTCTGTATACATCTTAAACACAAACTTATTCCATAGGACTGTAATTGTAGGTGGAACGAGCAAAGCAGAAACTGAATGAAACTGCCTTATAATCAATCTGAAGAGCAGAAACTAGAGGGGTTTTGACCTAGGAACTGAATGAAACTGCCTTGTAATCAATCTGAAGGGCGGAAACTAGAGGGGTTTTGACCTAGGAACTGAATGAAACTGCCTTGTAATCAATCTGAAGGGCGGAAACTAGAGGGGTTTTGACCTAGGAACTGAATGAAACTGCCTTGTAATCAATCTGAAGGGCGGAAACTAGAGGGGTTTTGACCTAGGAACTGAATGAGAAACTCACTCATAGTGCTCTTAAGGTGGGGCTGAGAACCAGCTACCTCCCTTCTTCACTGCCTGCCCCCCCCCCCCCTGCCAAGCCCCCCCCCTCCCTGTCCTCCCTCCCCACCCCCTCCCTGCCAAGCCCTCCTCCACCCCCCTCCCTGCCTGTCCTCCCTCCCCACCCCCCCCCCCCTGCCAAGCCCTCCTCCCCAACCCCCCTTCCCTGCCAAGCCCTCCTCCCCAACCCCCCCCCCCCCCCCTGCCAAGCCCCCCCCACCCCCCTCCCTGCCAAGCCCCCCCCCACCCCCCACTGCCAAGCCCCCCCCACCCCCCTCCCTGCCAAGCCCTCCTCCACCCCCCCACCCTGCCAAGCCCTCCCCACCCCCCTCCCCCACCACCCTAAGGCTGTTACCTGAAGGTCTCCTCCTGGAGCTGTTCTAGCTGTGTCTGTAGCTGCAGGTGTCTGCGTCCTACAGGGCTGTTCAGGTCTTCTATGGAGTCAGACTGGTTGAGACGCTCCATGAGGATCTGGTTCTCAGCCAGGAGACTACCCCTTTCCTCCTGTAGCGCTGCCACCTGGTGGGGAACATGTGTCATTACATATACCGACCATCTGCCATTTACTGAAAGTCTTTTACAAGAACATTTGACTTTTCTCTTTCGTAAACATGAAAAGTACCGTAGTTAAAAATCTGAATTGTTCTTCAACAGAAAAACTTTTTTTTTTTTTTTTTTTCCCCCATGACCATATTTTATGATCACACACACAATTGATTTCAAAATCAGGAAAAAAGCAAGCACACAAAACTCTTAGTGCAAAACAGGGCAACATGCGTTTTTATGTGGCCTTCTCAACAACGTGATAGCAGGATCAAACTCACGCCACACAGACGCCAAGCAGCAGCGGTGTGTTTGAGAAACAGCCAACTACTGTATATATGACTTCATCAAAACAGGCAGCTTAAGTGAAATGTACCTTACCAGCTGATAAAGCGACTTAACCCTAGAACACAGAGACTTACTGTACTGTGAAACACCTAACCCTAAAACACAGAGACTTACTGTACTGTGAAACACCTAACCCTAGAATACAGACTTACTGTACTGTGAAACACCTAACCCATAACCCTAAAACACAGACTTACTGTACTGTGAAACACCTAACCCTATAACACAGACTTACTGTACTGTGAAACACCTACTACTTTACTACTGTGTCGTAGACTTACTACTCTGTCGTAGAAGCAAATGCTAACTAATGTATGTATCTCCACCTAGAAGGATGTGGAACTGCATAGAGGACCAATGAGTCCATTGGCAGTTGGCAGCCAAGTAGGTTAACTCCCCGTTGGCCATCTGTTGAAGAGGTCCCCCGTTGGCCATCTGTTGAAGAGGTCCCCCGTTGGCCATCTGTTGAAGAGGTCCCCCGTTGGCCATCTGTTGAAGAGGTCCCCCGTTGGCCATCTGTTGAAGAGGTCCCCCGTTGGCCATCTGTTGAAGAGGTCCCCCGTTGGCCATCTGTTGAAGAGGTCCCCCGTTGGCCATCTGTTGAAGAGGTCCCCCGTTGGCCATCTGTTGAAGAGGTCCCCCGTTGGCCATCTGTTGAAGAGGTCCCCCGTTGGCCATCTGTTGAAGAGGTCCCCCGTTGGCCATCTGTTGAAGAGGTCCCCCGTTGGCCATCTGTTGAAGAGGTCCCCCGTTGGCCATCTGTTGAAGAGGTCCCCCGTTGGCCATCTGTTGAAGAGGTCCCCCGTTGGCCATCTGTTGAAGAGGTCCCCTGTTGGCCATCTGTTGAAGAGGTCCCCCGTTGGCCATCTGTTGAAGAGGTCCCCCGTTGGCCATCTGTTGAGGAGGACCCCCGTTGGCCAGCCGCTGAGGAGGACCCCCGTTGGCCAGCCGCTGAGGAGGACCCCCGTTGGCCAGCCGCTGAGGAGGACCCCCGTTGGCCAGCCGCTGAGGAGGTCCCCCATTGGCCATCTGCATGTTTCTCTACTGCTATATTCTCTAGGCTAGAGGTTAAGAGCGTTGGGCCAGTAACCGAAAGGTCGCTGGTTTGAATCCCTGAGCAGACTAGGTGAAATATGTCAACGTCCCCTTTAGCAAGGCACCTTAATTGCTCCTGTAAGTCGCTCTGGATAAGAATGTAAAATAAAATCTAAAATGTAAAAATGTAACGTCTACTAAATGAGTCTAATGTAAATGTAAAATGGTGAGACAGAACACTGCTGTCAAGACCAAAAAACCAAGCACCCAAGCACTTCCTACCACTGGGACGTCTTGGTAACACACTAGGAAGTCAACGTGGGGAAGGGGGAGGATAATTAGTCTGGACGGGCAGGGTGGGTGGTTCTTGGTGAGACACAGAACTGAGGTGGGCATGACAGGACAGCTGACTAATACGCCACACAGTCTGTGTCCCAAACGGCACACTACTCCCTATAGAGTGCACTACTTTTGATCAGGGTCCCGTAAGGCATCCCATAGAGCTCTGGTCAATAGTAGTGTACTACATAGTGAATAGGGTGCCATTAAGGAGGCAGACACAGTCATAGGAGCCTGGATTTCAATCAGAAGATGCTGTTATAGAAGCAGAGAGCACACTTCAAAATCCAGGGCTTTCAATTCACACGCCAAACGACAAGGACTGAGAGAAATTAAGAATAAAAAAGGTTATTTACCCTCTCCTCTAGTTCAATATACTCTAACCTCAGTCTATCTCGCTGCTCCTGTACATGGAAAGCCTTCAAAGCAAGGCACAGAGTGAGAGAGTTTCAGTTTAGACCGGTCAGGAGAATAGAACAGGATATAGGACAGGGCAGGAGAATAGGACAGGACAGAGGACAGGGCAGGAGAATAGGACAGGGCAGGAGAATAGGACAGGACAGAGGACAGGGCAGGAGAATAGGACAGGGCAGGAGAATAGGACAGGACAGAGGACAGGATAGGAGAATAGGACAGGACAGGATAATAGAACAGGATAATAGAACAGGATAATAGAACAGGACAGGATAATAGAACAGGGCAGGATAATAGAACAGGACAGGATAATAGAACAGGACAGGATAATAGGACAGGACAGGATAATAGAACAGGATAATAGAACAGGATAATAGAACAGGACAGGATAATAGAACAGGACAGGATAATAGAACAGGACAGGATAATAGAACAGGACAGGATAATAGAACAGGACAGGATAATAGAACAGGACAGGATAATAGAACAGGACAGGATAATAGAACAGGACAGGATAATAGAACAGGGCAGGATAATAGAACAGGACAGGATAATAGAACAGGACAGGATAATAGAACAGGACAGGATAAAAGAACAGGACAGGATAAAAGAACAGGACAGGATAATAGGACAGGATATTTGGACAGGGCAGGATAATAGAACAGGATAATAGAACAGGGCAGGATAATAGGACAGGATATTTGGACAGGGTAATAGAACAGTAAAGGATAATGTTATCAAATAGAAGACAGAACAGACATGGTGAACACAGTTCTAGAATGTAGAACACCTAGAGGACATTTGGTCTTAGTAGTAGAATAGGACAGTAGAACACCTGGAGGACATTTGGTCTTAGTAGTAGGAGCCCTAACAGTAGAATAGGACAGTAGAACACCTGGAGGACATTTGGTCTTAGTAGTGGGAGCCTAACAGTAGAATAGGACAGTAGAACATTTGGTCTTATTAGTGGGAGCCCTAACAGTAGAATAGGACAGTAGAACACCTGGAGGACATTTGGTCTTAGTAGTGGGAGCCCTAACAGTAGAATAGGACAGTAGAACACCTAGAGGACATTTGGTCTTAGTAGTGGGAGCCCTAACAGTAGAATAGGACAGTAGAACACCTAGAGGACATTTGGTCTTAGTAGTGGGAGCCCTAAACAGTAGAATAGGACAGTAGAACACCTGGAGGACATTGGGTCTTAGTAGTGGGAGCCCTAACAGTAGAATAGGACAATAGAACACCTAGAGGACATTTGGTCTTAGTAGTGGGAGCCCTAACAGTAGAATAGGACAGTAGAACACCTAGAGGACATTTGGTCTTAGTAGTGGGAGCCCTAACAGTAGAATAGGACAGTAGAACACCTAGAGGACATTGGGTATTAGTAGTGGGAGCCCTAACAGTAGAATAGGACAGTAGAACACCTAGAGGACATTTGGTCTTAGTAGTGGGAGCCCTAACAGTAGAATAGGACAGTAGAACACCTAGAGGACATTTGGTCTTAGTAGTGGGAGCCCTAAACAGTAGAATAGGACAGTAGAACACCTAGAGGACATTTGGTCTTAGTAGTGGGAGCCCTAACAGTAGAATAGGACAGTAGAACACCTGGAGGACATTTGGTCTTAGTAGTGGGAGCCCTAACAGTAGAATAGGACAGTAGAACACCTAGAGGACATTTGGTCTTAGTAGTGGGAGCCCTAACAGTAGAATAGGACAGTTAAAACACCTAGAGGACATTTGGTCTTAGTAGTGGGAGCCCTAAACAGTAGAATAGGACAGTAGAACACCTAGAGGACATTTGGTCTTAGTAGTGGGAGCCCTAACAGTAGAATAGGACAGTAGAACACCTGGAGGACATTTGGTCTTAGTAGTGGGAGCCCTAACAGTAGAATAGGACAGTAGAACACCTAGAGGACATTTGGTCTTAGTAGTGGGAGCCCTAACAGTAGAATAGGACAGTTAAAACACCTAGAGGACATTTGGTCTTAGTAGTGGGAGCCCTAACAGTAGAATAGGACAGTAGAACACCTAGAGGACATTTGGTCTTAGTAGTGGGAGCCCTAAACAGTAGAATAGGACAGTTAAAACACCTAGAGGACATTTGGTCTTAGTAGTGGGAGCCCTAACAGTAGAATATGACAGTAGAACACCTAGAGGACATTTGGTCTTAGTAGTGGGAGCCCTAACAGTATAATAGGACAGTAGAACACCTAGAGGACATTTGGTCTTAGTAGTGGGAGCCCTAACAGTAGAATAGGACAGTAGAACACCTAGAGGACATTGGGTCTTAGTAGTGGGATCCCTAACAGTAGAATAGGACAGTAGAACACCTAGAGGACATTTGGTCTTAGTAGTGGGAGCCCTAACAGTAGAATAGGACAGTAGAACACCTAGAGGACATTTGGTCTTAGTAGTGGGAGCCCTAACAGTAGAATAGGACAGTAGAACACCTAGAGGACATTTGGTCTTAGTAGTGGGAGCCCTAACAGTAGAATAGGACAGTAGAACACCTGGAGGACATTTGGTCTTAGTAGTGGGAGCCCTAACAGTAGAATAGGACAGTTAAAACACCTGAGGACATTTGGTCTTAGTAGTGGGAGCCCTAACAGTAGAATAGGACAGTAGAACACCTAGAGGACATTTGGTCTTAGTAGTGGGAGCCCTAACAGTAGAATAGGACAGTAGAACACCTAGAGGACATTTGGTCTTAGTAGTGGGAGCCCTAACAGTAGAATAGGACAGTAGAACACCTAGAGGACATTTGGTCTTAGTAGTGGGAGCCCTAACAGTAGAATAGGACAGTAGAACACCTAGAGGACATTTGGTCTTAGTAGTGGGAGCCCTAACAGTAGAATAGGACAGTTAAAACACCTAGAGGACATTTGGTCTTAGTAGTGGGATCCCTAACAGTAGAATAGGACAGTAGAACACCTGGAGGACATTTGGTCTTAGTAGTGGGAGCCCTAACAGTAGAATAGGACAGTAGAACACCTGGAGGACATTTGGTCTTAGTAGTGGGAGCCCTAACAGTAGAATAGGACAGTAGAACACCTAGAGGACATTTGGTCTTAGTAGTGGGAGCCTAACAGTAGAATAGGACAGTAGAACACCTAGAGGACATTTGGTCTTAGTAGTGGGAGCCCTAACAGTAGAATAGGACAGTAGAACACCTAGAGGACATTTGGTCTTAGTAGTAGGAGCCCTAACAGTAGAATAGGACAGTTAAAACACCTGGAGGACATTTGGTCTTAGTAGTAGGAGCCCTAACAGTAGAATAGGACAGTAGAACACCTAGAGGACATTTGGTCTTAGTAGTGGGAGCCCTAACAGTAGAATAGGACAGTAGAACACCTAGAGGACATTTGGTCTTAGTAGTGGGAGCCCTAACAGTAGAATAGGACAGTAGAACACCTAGAGGACATTTGGTCTTAGTAGTGGGAGCCCTAACAGTAGAATAGGACAGTAGAACACCTAGAGGACATTTGGTCTTAGTAGTGGGAGCCCTAACAGTAGAATAGGACAGTAGAACACCTAGAGGACATTTGGTCTTAGTAGTAGGAGCCCTAACAGTAGAATAGGACAGTAGAACACCTAGAGGACATTTGGTCTTAGTAGTGGGAGCCCTAACAGTAGAATAGGACAGTAGAACACCTGGAGGACATTTGGTCTTAGTAGTGGGAGCCCTAACAGTAGAATAGGACAGTAGAACACCTAGAGGACATTTGGTCTTAGTAGTGGGAGCCCTAAACAGTAGAATAGGACAGTAGAACACCTGGAGGACATTTGGTCTTAGTAGTGGGATCCCTAACAGTAGAATAGGACAGTTAAAACACCTAGAGGACATTTGGTCTTAGTAGTGGGAGCCCTAACAGTAGAATAGGACAGTAGAACACCTAGAGGACATTTGGTCTTAGTAGTGGGAGCCCTAACAGTAGAATAGGACAGTAGAACACCTGGAGGACATTTGGTCTTAGTAGTGGGAGCCCTAACAGTAGAATAGGACAGTAGAACACCTAGAGGACATTTGGTCTTAGTAGTGGGAGCCCTAACAGTAGAATAGGACAGTAGAACACCTAGAGGACATTTGGTCTTAGTAGTAGGAGCCCTAACAGTAGAATAGGACAGTTAAAACACCTAGAGGACATTTGGTCTTAGTAGTGGGAGCCCTAACAGTAGAATAGGACAGTAGAACACCTAGAGGACATTTGGTCTTAGTAGTGGGAGCCCTAACAGTAGAATAGGACAGTAGAACACCTAGAGGACATTTGGTCTTAGTAGTGGGATCCCTAAACAGTAGAATAGGACAGTAGAACACCTAGAGGACATTTGGTCTTAGTAGTGGGAGCCCTAACAGTAGAATAGGACAGTAGAACACCTAGAGGACATTTGGTCTTAGTAGTGGGAGCCCTAAACAGTAGAATAGGACAGTAGAACACCTAGAGGACATTTGGTCTTAGTAGTGGGAGCCCTAACAGTAGAATAGGACAGTAGAACACCTAGAGGACATTTGGTCTTAGTAGTGGGAGCCCTAACAGTAGAATAGGACAGTAGAACACCTGGAGGACATTTGGTCTTAGTAGTGGGAGCCCTAACAGTAGAATAGGACAGTAGAACACCTAGAGGACATTTGGTCTTAGTAGTGGGATCCCTAACAGTAGAATAGGACAGTAGAACACATTTGGTCTTAGTAGTGGGAGCCCTAACAGTAGAATAGGACAGTAGAACACCTAGAGGACATTTGGTCTTAGTAGTGGGAGCCCTAACAGTAGAATAGGACAGTTAAAACACCTAGAGGACATTTGGTCTTAGTAGTGGGAGCCCTAACAGTAGAATAGGACAGTAGAACACCTAGAGGACATTTGGTCTTAGTAGTGGGAGCCCTAACAGTAGAATAGGACAGTAGAACACCTGGAGGACATTTGGTCTTAGTAGTGGGAGCCCTAACAGTAGAATAGGACAGTAGAACACCTAGAGGACATTTGGTCTTAGTAGTGGGAGCCCTAACAGTAGAATAGGACAGTTAAAACACCTGGAGGACATTTGGTCTTAGTAGTGGGATCCCTAACAGTAGAATAGGACAGTAGAACACCTAGAGGACATTTGGTCTTAGTAGTGGGAGCCCTAACAGTAGAATAGGACAGTAGAACACCTGGAGGACATTTGGTCTTAGTAGTGGGAGCCCTAACAGTAGAATAGGACAGTAGAACACCTAGAGGACATTTGGTCTTAGTAGTAGGAGCCCTAACAGTAGAATAGGACAGTAGAACACCTAGAGGACATTTGGTCTTAGTAGTGGGAGCCCTAACAGTAGAATAGGACAGTAGAACACCTGGAGGACATTTGGTCTTAGTAGTGGGAGCCCTAACAGTAGAATAGGACAGTAGAACACCTGGAGGACATTTGGTCTTAGTAGTGGGAGCCCTAACAGTAGAATAGGACAGTAGAACACCTAGAGGACATTTGGTCTTAGTAGTGGGAGCCCTAACAGTAGAATAGGACAGTAGAACACCTAGAGGACATTTGGTCTTAGTAGTGGGAGCCCTAACAGTAGAATAGGACAGTAGAACACCTAGAGGACATTTGGTCTTAGTAGTGGGAGCCCTAACAGTAGAATAGGACAGTAGAACACCTAGAGGACATTTGGTCTTAGTAGTGGGAGCCCTAACAGTAGAATAGGACAGTAGAACACCTGGAGGACATTTGGTCTTAGTAGTGGGAGCCCTAACAGTAGAATAGGACAGTAGAACACCTAGAGGACATTTGGTCTTAGTAGTGGGAGCCCTAACAGTAGAATAGGACAGTAGAACACCTGGAGGACATTTGGTCTTAGTAGTGGGAGCCCTAACAGTAGAATAGGACAGTAGAACACCTAGAGGACATTTGGTCTTAGTAGTGGGAGCCCTAACAGTAGAATAGGACAGTAGAACACCTAGAGGACATTTGGTCTTAGTAGTGGGAGCCTAAACAGTAGAATAGGACAGTAGAATACCTGGAGGACATTTGGTCTTAGTAGTGGGAGCCCTAACAGTAGAATAGGACAGTTAAAACACCTAGAGGACATTTGGTCTTAGTAGTGGGAGCCCTAACAGTAGAATAGGACAGTAGAACACCTAGAGGACATTTGGTCTTAGTAGTGGGAGCCCTAACAGTAGAATAGGACAGTAGAACACCTGGAGGACATTTGGTCTTAGTAGTGGGAGCCCTAACAGTAGAATAGGACAGTAGAACACCTGGAGGACATTTGGTCTTAGTAGTGGGAGCCCTAACAGTAGAATAGGACAGTAGAACACCTAGAGGACATTTGGTCTTAGTAGTGGGAGCCCTAACAGTAGAATAGGACAGTAGAACACCTAGAGGACATTTGGTCTTAGTAGTGGGAGCCCTAACAGTAGAATAGGACAGTAGAACACCTGGAGGACATTTGGTCTTAGTAGTGGGAGCCCTAACAGTAGAATAGGACAGTAGAACACCTAGAGGACATTTGGTCTTAGTAGTGGGAGCCCTAACAGTAGAATAGGACAGTAGAACACCTAGAGGACATTTGGTCTTAGTAGTAGGAGCCCTAACAGTAGAATAGGACAGTTAAAACACCTAGAGGACATTTGGTCTTAGTAGTGGGAGCCCTAACAGTAGAATAGGACAGTAGAACACCTAGAGGACATTTGGTCTTAGTAGTGGGAGCCCTAACAGTAGAATAGGACAGTAGAACACCTAGAGGACATTTGGTCTTAGTAGTGGGATCCCTAAACAGTAGAATAGGACAGTAGAACACCTAGAGGACATTTGGTCTTAGTAGTGGGAGCCCTAACAGTAGAATAGGACAGTAGAACACCTAGAGGACATTTGGTCTTAGTAGTGGGAGCCCTAACAGTAGAATAGGACAGTAGAACACCTAGAGGACATTTGGTCTTAGTAGTGGGAGCCCTAACAGTAGAATAGGACAGTAGAACACCTAGAGGACATTTGGTCTTAGTAGTGGGAGCCCTAACAGTAGAATAGGACAGTAGAACACCTGGAGGACATTTGGTCTTAGTAGTGGGAGCCCTAACAGTAGAATAGGACAGTAGAACACCTAGAGGACATTTGGTCTTAGTAGTGGGATCCCTAACAGTAGAATAGGACAGTAGAACACATTTGGTCTTAGTAGTGGGAGCCCTAACAGTAGAATAGGACAGTAGAACACCTAGAGGACATTTGGTCTTAGTAGTGGGAGCCCTAACAGTAGAATAGGACAGTTAAAACACCTAGAGGACATTTGGTCTTAGTAGTGGGAGCCCTAACAGTAGAATAGGACAGTAGAACACCTAGAGGACATTTGGTCTTAGTAGTGGGAGCCCTAACAGTAGAATAGGACAGTAGAACACCTGGAGGACATTTGGTCTTAGTAGTGGGAGCCCTAACAGTAGAATAGGACAGTAGAACACCTAGAGGACATTTGGTCTTAGTAGTGGGAGCCCTAACAGTAGAATAGGACAGTAGAACACCTAGAGGACATTTGGTCTTAGTAGTGGGAGCCCTAACAGTAGAATAGGACAGTAGAACACCTGGAGGACATTTGGTCTTAGTAGTGGGATCCCTAACAGTAGAATAGGACAGTTAAAACACCTAGAGGACATTTGGTCTTAGTAGTGGGAGCCCTAACAGTAGAATAGGACAGTAGAACACCTAGAGGACATTTGGTCTTAGTAGTGGGAGCCCTAACAGTAGAATAGGACAGTAGAACACCTGGAGGACATTTGGTCTTAGTAGTGGGAGCCCTAACAGTAGAATAGGACAGTAGAACACCTAGAGGACATTTGGTCTTAGTAGTGGGAGCCCTAACAGTAGAATAGGACAGTAGAACACCTAGAGGACATTTGGTCTTAGTAGTGGGAGCCCTAACAGTAGAATAGGACAGTAGAACACCTGGAGGACATTTGGTCTTAGTAGTGGGAGCCCTAACAGTAGAATAGGACAGTTATAACACCTAGAGGACATTTGGTCTTAGTAGTGGGAGCCCTAACAGTAGAATAGGACAGTAGAACACCTAGAGGACATTTGGTCTTAGTAGTGGGAGCCCTAACAGTAGAATAGGACAGTAGAACACCTGGAGGACATTTGGTCTTAGTAGTGGGAGCCCTAACAGTAGAATAGGACAGTAGAACACCTAGAGGACATTTGGTCTTAGTAGTGGGAGCCCTAACAGTAGAATAGGACAGTAGAACACCTAGAGGACATTTGGTCTTAGTAGTAGGAGCCCTAACAGTAGAATAGGACAGTTAAAACACCTAGAGGACATTTGGTCTTAGTAGTGGGAGCCCTAACAGTAGAATAGGACAGTAGAACACCTAGAGGACATTTGGTCTTAGTAGTGGGAGCCCTAACAGTAGAATAGGACAGTAGAACACCTAGAGGACATTTGGTCTTAGTAGTGGGAGCCCTAAACAGTAGAATAGGACAGTAGAACACCTAGAGGACATTTGGTCTTAGTAGTGGGAGCCCTAACAGTAGAATAGGACAGTAGAACACCTAGAGGACATTTGGTCTTAGTAGTGGGAGCCCTAAACAGTAGAATAGGACAGTAGAACACCTAGAGGACATTTGGTCTTAGTAGTGGGAGCCCTAACAGTAGAATAGGACAGTAGAACACCTAGAGGACATTTGGTCTTAGTAGTGGGAGCCCTAACAGTAGAATAGGACAGTAGAACACCTGGAGGACATTTGGTCTTAGTAGTGGGAGCCCTAACAGTAGAATAGGACAGTAGAACACCTAGAGGACATTTGGTCTTAGTAGTGGGAGCCCTAACAGTAGAATAGGACAGTAGAACCGGACATTTGGTCTTAGTAGTGGGAGCCCTAACAGTAGAATAGGACAGTAGAACACCTAGAGGACATTTGGTCTTAGTAGTGGGAGCCCTAACAGTAGAATAGGACAGTTAGAACACCTAGAGGACATTTGGTCTTAGTAGTGGGAGCCCTAACAGTAGAATAGGACAGTAGAACACCTAGAGGACATTTGGTCTTAGTAGTGGGAGCCCTAACAGTAGAATAGGACAGTAGAACACCTGGAGGACATTTGGTCTTAGTAGTGGGAGCCCTAACAGTAGAATAGGACAGTAGAACACCTAGAGGACATTTGGTCTTAGTAGTGGGAGCCCTAACAGTAGAATAGGACAGTTAAAACACCTGGAGGACATTTGGTCTTAGTAGTGGGAGCCCTAACAGTAGAATAGGACAGTAGAACACCTAGAGGACATTTGGTCTTAGTAGTGGGAGCCCTAACAGTAGAATAGGACAGTAGAACACCTGGAGGACATTTGGTCTTAGTAGTGGGAGCCCTAACAGTAGAATAGGACAGTAGAACACCTAGAGGACATTTGGTCTTAGTAGTGGGAGCCCTAACAGTAGAATAGGACAGTAGAACACCTAGAGGACATTTGGTCTTAGTAGTGGGAGCCCTAACAGTAGAATAGGACAGTAGAACACCTGGAGGACATTTGGTCTTAGTAGTGGGAGCCCTAACAGTAGAATAGGACAGTAGAACACCTGGAGGACATTTGGTCTTAGTAGTGGGAGCCCTAACAGTAGAATAGGACAGTAGAACACCTAGAGGACATTTGGTCTTAGTAGTGGGAGCCCTAACAGTAGAATAGGACAGTAGAACACCTAGAGGACATTTGGTCTTAGTAGTGGGAGCCCTAACAGTAGAATAGGACAGTAGAACACCTAGAGGACATTTGGTCTTAGTAGTGGGAGCCCTAACAGTAGAATAGGACAGTAGAACACCTAGAGGACATTTGGTCTTAGTAGTGGGAGCCCTAACAGTAGAATAGGACAGTAGAACACCTGGAGGACATTTGGTCTTAGTAGTGGGAGCCCTAACAGTAGAATAGGACAGTAGAACACCTAGAGGACATTTGGTCTTAGTAGTGGGAGCCCTAACAGTAGAATAGGACAGTAGAACACCTGGAGGACATTTGGTCTTAGTAGTGGGAGCCCTAACAGTAGAATAGGACAGTAGAACACCTAGAGGACATTTGGTCTTAGTAGTGGGAGCCCTAACAGTAGAATAGGACAGTAGAACACCTAGAGGACATTTGGTCTTAGTAGTGGGAGCCCTAACAGTAGAATAGGACAGTAGAACACCTAGAGGACATTTGGTCTTAGTAGTGGGAGCCCTAACAGTAGAATAGGACAGTAGAACACCTAGAGGACATTTGGTCTTAGTAGTGGGAGCCCTAACAGTAGAATAGGACAGTAGAACACCTAGAGGACATTTGGTCTTAGTAGTGGGAGCCCTAACAGTAGAATAGGACAGTAGAACACCTGGAGGACATTTGGTCTTAGTAGTGGGAGCCCTAACAGTAGAATAGGACAGTAGAACACCTGGAGGACATTTGGTCTTAGTAGTGGGAGCCCTAACAGTAGAATAGGACAGTAGAACACCTAGAGGACATTTGGTCTTAGTAGTGGGAGCCCTAACAGTAGAATAGGACAGTAGAACACCTAGAGGACATTTGGTCTTAGTAGTGGGAGCCCTAACAGTAGAATAGGACAGTAGAACACCTGGAGGACATTTGGTCTTAGTAGTGGGAGCCCTAACAGTAGAATAGGACAGTAGAACACCTAGAGGACATTTGGTCTTAGTAGTGGGAGCCCTAACAGTAGAATAGGACAGTAGAACACCTAGAGGACATTTGGTCTTAGTAGTAGGAGCCCTAACAGTAGAATAGGACAGTTAAAACACCTAGAGGACATTTGGTCTTAGTAGTGGGAGCCCTAACAGTAGAATAGGACAGTAGAACACCTAGAGGACATTTGGTCTTAGTAGTGGGAGCCCTAACAGTAGAATAGGACAGTAGAACACCTAGAGGACATTTGGTCTTAGTAGTGGGATCCCTAACAGTAGAATAGGACAGTAGAACACCTAGAGGACATTTGGTCTTAGTAGTGGGAGCCCTAACAGTAGAATAGGACAGTAGAACACCTAGAGGACATTTGGTCTTAGTAGTGGGAGCCCTAACAGTAGAATAGGACAGTAGAACACCTAGAGGACATTTGGTCTTAGTAGTGGGAGCCCTAACAGTAGAATAGGACAGTAGAACACCTAGAGGACATTTGGTCTTAGTAGTGGGAGCCCTAACAGTAGAATAGGACAGTAGAACACCTGGAGGACATTTGGTCTTAGTAGTGGGAGCCCTAACAGTAGAATAGGACAGTAGAACACCTAGAGGACATTTGGTCTTAGTAGTGGGATCCCTAACAGTAGAATAGGACAGTAGAACACATTTGGTCTTAGTAGTGGGAGCCCTAACAGTAGAATAGGACAGTAGAACACCTAGAGGACATTTGGTCTTAGTAGTGGGAGCCCTAACAGTAGAATAGGACAGTTAAAACACCTAGAGGACATTTGGTCTTAGTAGTGGGAGCCCTAACAGTAGAATAGGACAGTAGAACACCTAGAGGACATTTGGTCTTAGTAGTGGGAGCCCTAACAGTAGAATAGGACAGTAGAACACCTGGAGGACATTTGGTCTTAGTAGTGGGAGCCCTAACAGTAGAATAGGACAGTAGAACACCTAGAGGACATTTGGTCTTAGTAGTGGGAGCCCTAACAGTAGAATAGGACAGTAGAACACCTGGAGGACATTTGGTCTTAGTAGTGGGAGCCCTAACAGTAGAATAGGACAGTAGAACACCTAGAGGACATTTGGTCTTAGTAGTGGGAGCCCTAACAGTAGAATAGGACAGTAGAACACCTAGAGGACATTTGGTCTTAGTAGTGGGAGCCCTAACAGTAGAATAGGACAGTAGAACACCTAGAGGACATTTGGTCTTAGTAGTGGGAGCCCTAACAGTAGAATAGGACAGTAGAACACCTAGAGGACATTTGGTCTTAGTAGTGGGAGCCCTAACAGTAGAATAGGACAGTAGAACACCTAGAGGACATTTGGTCTTAGTAGTGGGAGCCCTAACAGTAGAATAGGACAGTAGAACACCTAGAGGACATTTGGTCTTAGTAGTGGGAGCCCTAACAGTAGAATAGGACAGTAGAACACCTAGAGGACATTTGGTCTTAGTAGTGGGAGCCCTAACAGTAGAATAGGACAGTAGAACACCTAGAGGACATTTGGTCTTAGTAGTGGGAGCCCTAACAGTAGAATAGGACAGTAGAACACCTGGAGGACATTTGGTCTTAGTAGTGGGAGCCCTAACAGTAGAATAGGACAGTAGAACACCTAGAGGACATTTGGTCTTAGTAGTGGGAGCCCTAACAGTAGAATAGGACAGTAGAACACCTAGAGGACATTTGGTCTTAGTAGTGGGAGCCCTAACAGTAGAATAGGACAGTAGAACACCTAGAGGACATTTGGTCTTAGTAGTGGGAGCCCTAACAGTAGAATAGGACAGTAGAACACCTAGAGGACATTTGGTCTTAGTAGTGGGAGCCCTAACAGTAGAATAGGACAGTAGAACACCTAGAGGACATTTGGTCTTAGTAGTGGGAGCCCTAACAGTAGAATAGGACAGTAGAACACCTAGAGGACATTTGGTCTTAGTAGTGGGAGCCCTAACAGTAGAATAGGACAGTAGAACACCTAGAGGACATTTGGTCTTAGTAGTGGGAGCCCTAACAGTAGAATAGGACAGTAGAACACCTGGAGGACATTTGGTCTTAGTAGTGGGAGCCCTAACAGTAGAATAGGACAGTAGAACACCTGGAGGACATTTGGTCTTAGTAGTGGGAGCCCTAACAGTAGAATAGGACAGTAGAACACCTAGAGGACATTTGGTCTTAGTAGTGGGAGCCCTAACAGTAGAATAGGACAGTAGAACACCTAGAGGACATTTGGTCTTAGTAGTGGGAGCCCTAACAGTAGAATAGGACAGTAGAACACCTGGAGGACATTTGGTCTTAGTAGTGGGAGCCCTAACAGTAGAATAGGACAGTAGAACACCTAGAGGACATTTGGTCTTAGTAGTGGGAGCCCTAACAGTAGAATAGGACAGTAGAACACCTAGAGGACATTTGGTCTTAGTAGTGGGAGCCCTAACAGTAGAATAGGACAGTTAAAACACCTAGAGGACATTTGGTCTTAGTAGTGGGAGCCCTAACAGTAGAATAGGACAGTAGAACACCTAGAGGACATTTGGTCTTAGTAGTGGGAGCCCTAACAGTAGAATAGGACAGTAGAACACCTAGAGGACATTTGGTCTTAGTAGTGGGAGCCCTAACAGTAGAATAGGACAGTAGAACACCTAGAGGACATTTGGTCTTAGTAGTGGGAGCCCTAACAGTAGAATAGGACAGTAGAACACCTAGAGGACATTTGGTCTTAGTAGTGGGAGCCCTAACAGTAGAATAGGACAGTAGAACACCTAGAGGACATTTGGTCTTAGTAGTGGGAGCCCTAACAGTAGAATAGGACAGTAGAACACCTAGAGGACATTTGGTCTTAGTAGTGGGAGCCCTAACAGTAGAATAGGACAGTAGAACACCTGGAGGACATTTGGTCTTAGTAGTGGGAGCCCTAACAGTAGAATAGGACAGTAGAACACCTAGAGGACATTTGGTCTTAGTAGTGGGAGCCCTAACAGTAGAATAGGACAGTAGAACACATTTGGTCTTAGTAGTGGGAGCCCTAACAGTAGAATAGGACAGTAGAACACCTAGAGGACATTTGGTCTTAGTAGTGGGAGCCCTAACAGTAGAATAGGACAGTTAAAACACCTAGAGGACATTTGGTCTTAGTAGTGGGAGCCCTAACAGTAGAATAGGACAGTAGAACACCTAGAGGACATTTGGTCTTAGTAGTGGGAGCCCTAACAGTAGAATAGGACAGTAGAACACCTGGAGGACATTTGGTCTTAGTAGTGGGAGCCCTAACAGTAGAATAGGACAGTAGAACACCTAGAGGACATTTGGTCTTAGTAGTGGGAGCCCTAACAGTAGAATAGGACAGTAGAACACCTGGAGGACATTTGGTCTTAGTAGTGGGAGCCCTAACAGTAGAATAGGACAGTAGAACACCTAGAGGACATTTGGTCTTAGTAGTGGGAGCCCTAACAGTAGAATAGGACAGTAGAACACCTGGAGGACATTTGGTCTTAGTAGTGGGAGCCCTAACAGTAGAATAGGACAGTAGAACACCTAGAGGACATTTGGTCTTAGTAGTGGGAGCCCTAACAGTAGAATAGGACAGTAGAACACCTAGAGGACATTTGGTCTTAGTAGTGGGAGCCCTAACAGTAGAATAGGACAGTAGAACACCTAGAGGACATTTGGTCTTAGTAGTGGGAGCCCTAACAGTAGAATAGGACAGTAGAACACCTAGAGGACATTTGGTCTTAGTAGTGGGAGCCCTAACAGTAGAATAGGACAGTAGAACACCTAGAGGACATTTGGTCTTAGTAGTGGGAGCCCTAACAGTAGAATAGGACAGTAGAACACCTAGAGGACATTTGGTCTTAGTAGTGGGAGCCCTAACAGTAGAATAGGACAGTAGAACACCTGGAGGACATTTGGTCTTAGTAGTGGGAGCCCTAACAGTAGAATAGGACAGTAGAACACCTAGAGGACATTTGGTCTTAGTAGTGGGAGCCCTAACAGTAGAATAGGACAGTAGAACCGACATTTGGTCTTAGTAGTGGGAGCCCTAACAGTAGAATAGGACAGTAGAACACCTAGAGGACATTTGGTCTTAGTAGTGGGAGCCCTAACAGTAGAATAGGACAGTAGAACACCTAGAGGACATTTGGTCTTAGTAGTGGGAGCCCTAACAGTAGAATAGGACAGTAGAACACCTAGAGGACATTTGGTCTTAGTAGTGGGAGCCCTAACAGTAGAATAGGACAGTAGAACACCTAGAGGACATTTGGTCTTAGTAGTGGGAGCCCTAACAGTAGAATAGGACAGTAGAACACCTAGAGGACATTTGGTCTTAGTAGTAGGAGCCCTAACAGTAGAATAGGACAGTTAAAACACCTGGAGGACATTTGGTCTTAGTAGTGGGAGCCCTAACAGTAGAATAGGACAGTAGAACACCTAGAGGACATTTGGTCTTAGTAGTGGGAGCCCTAACAGTAGAATAGGACAGTAGAACACCTGGAGGACATTTGGTCTTAGTAGTGGGAGCCCTAACAGTAGAATAGGACAGTAGAACACCTAGAGGACATTTGGTCTTAGTAGTGGGAGCCCTAACAGTAGAATAGGACAGTAGAACACCTAGAGGACATTTGGTCTTAGTAGTGGGAGCCCTAACAGTAGAATAGGACAGTAGAACACCTAGAGGACATTTGGTCTTAGTAGTGGGAGCCCTAACAGTAGAATAGGACAGTAGAACACCTAGAGGACATTTGGTCTTAGTAGTGGGAGCCCTAACAGTAGAATAGGACAGTAGAACACCTAGAGGACATTTGGTCTTAGTAGTGGGAGCCCTAACAGTAGAATAGGACAGTAGAACACCTAGAGGACATTTGGTCTTAGTAGTGGGAGCCCTAACAGTAGAATAGGACAGTAGAACACCTAGAGGACATTTGGTCTTAGTAGTGGGAGCCCTAACAGTAGAATAGGACAGTAGAACACCTAGAGGACATTTGGTCTTAGTAGTGGGAGCCCTAACAGTAGAATAGGACAGTAGAACACCTAGAGGACATTTGGTCTTAGTAGTGGGAGCCCTAACAGTAGAATAGGACAGTAGAACACCTAGAGGACATTTGGTCTTAGTAGTGGGAGCCCTAACAGTAGAATAGGACAGTAGAACACCTAGAGGACATTTGGTCTTAGTAGTGGGAGCCCTAACAGTAGAATAGGACAGTAGAACACCTAGAGGACATTTGGTCTTAGTAGTGGGAGCCCTAACAGTAGAATAGGACAGTAGAACACCTAGAGGACATTTGGTCTTAGTAGTGGGAGCCCTAACAGTAGAATAGGACAGTAGAACACCTGGAGGACATTTGGTCTTAGTAGTGGGAGCCCTAACAGTAGAATAGGACAGTAGAACACCTAGAGGACATTTGGTCTTAGTAGTGGGAGCCCTAACAGTAGAATAGGACAGTAGAACACCTAGAGGACATTTGGTCTTAGTAGTGGGAGCCCTAACAGTAGAATAGGACAGTAGAACACCTAGAGGACATTTGGTCTTAGTAGTGGGAGCCCTAACAGTAGAATAGGACAGTAGAACACCTAGAGGACATTTGGTCTTAGTAGTGGGAGCCCTAACAGTAGAATAGGACAGTAGAACACCTAGAGGACATTTGGTCTTAGTAGTGGGAGCCCTAACAGTAGAATAGGACAGTAGAACACCTAGAGGACATTTGGTCTTAGTAGTGGGAGCCCTAACAGTAGAATAGGACAGTAGAACACCTAGAGGACATTTGGTCTTAGTAGTGGGAGCCCTAACAGTAGAATAGGACAGTAGAACACCTAGAGGACATTTGGTCTTAGTAGTGGGAGCCCTAACAGTAGAATAGGACAGTAGAACACCTAGAGGACATTTGGTCTTAGTAGTGGGAGCCCTAACAGTAGAATAGGACAGTAGAACACCTAGAGGACATTTGGTCTTAGTAGTGGGAGCCCTAACAGTAGAATAGGACAGTAGAACACCTAGAGGACATTTGGTCTTAGTAGTGGGAGCCCTAACAGTAGAATAGGACAGTAGAACACCTAGAGGACATTTGGTCTTAGTAGTGGGAGCCCTAACAGTAGAATAGGACAGTAGAACACCTAGAGGACATTTGGTCTTAGTAGTGGGAGCCCTAACAGTAGAATAGGACAGTAGAACACCTAGAGGACATTTGGTCTTAGTAGTGGGAGCCCTAACAGTAGAATAGGACAGTAGAACACCTAGAGGACATTTGGTCTTAGTAGTGGGAGCCCTAACAGTAGAATAGGACAGTAGAACACCTAGAGGACATTTGGTCTTAGTAGTGGGAGCCCTAACAGTAGAATAGGACAGTAGAACACCTAGAGGACATTTGGTCTTAGTAGTGGGAGCCCTAACAGTAGAATAGGACAGTAGAACACCTAGAGGACATTTGGTCTTAGTAGTGGGAGCCCTAACAGTAGAATAGGACAGTAGAACACCTAGAGGACATTTGGTCTTAGTAGTGGGAGCCCTAACAGTAGAATAGGACAGTAGAACACCTAGAGGACATTTGGTCTTAGTAGTGGGAGCCCTAACAGTAGAATAGGACAGTAGAACACCTAGAGGACATTTGGTCTTAGTAGTGGGAGCCCTAACAGTAGAATAGGACAGTAGAACACCTAGAGGACATTTGGTCTTAGTAGTGGGAGCCCTAACAGTAGAATAGGACAGTAGAACACCTGGAGGACATTTGGTCTTAGTAGTGGGAGCCCTAACAGTAGAATAGGACAGTAGAACACCTAGAGGACATTTGGTCTTAGTAGTGGGAGCCCTAACAGTAGAATAGGACAGTAGAACACCTAGAGGACATTTGGTCTTAGTAGTGGGAGCCCTAACAGTAGAATAGGACAGTAGAACACCTAGAGGACATTTGGTCTTAGTAGTGGGAGCCCTAACAGTAGAATAGGACAGTAGAACACCTAGAGGACATTTGGTCTTAGTAGTGGGAGCCCTAACAGTAGAATAGGACAGTAGAACACCTAGAGGACATTTGGTCTTAGTAGTGGGAGCCCTAACAGTAGAATAGGACAGTAGAACACCTAGAGGACATTTGGTCTTAGTAGTGGGAGCCCTAACAGTAGAATAGGACAGTAGAACACCTAGAGGACATTTGGTCTTAGTAGTGGGAGCCCTAACAGTAGAATAGGACAGTAGAACACCTAGAGGACATTTGGTCTTAGTAGTGGGAGCCCTAACAGTAGAATAGGACAGTAGAACACCTAGAGGACATTTGGTCTTAGTAGTGGGAGCCCTAACAGTAGAATAGGACAGTAGAACACCTAGAGGACATTTGGTCTTAGTAGTGGGAGCCCTAACAGTAGAATAGGACAGTAGAACACCTAGAGGACATTTGGTCTTAGTAGTGGGAGCCCTAACAGTAGAATAGGACAGTAGAACACCTAGAGGACATTTGGTCTTAGTAGTGGGAGCCCTAACAGTAGAATAGGACAGTAGAACACCTAGAGGACATTTGGTCTTAGTAGTGGGAGCCCTAACAGTAGAATAGGACAGTAGAACACCTGGAGGACATTTGGTCTTAGTAGTGGGAGCCCTAACAGTAGAATAGGACAGTAGAACACCTAGAGGACATTTGGTCTTAGTAGTGGGAGCCCTAACAGTAGAATAGGACAGTAGAACACCTAGAGGACATTTGGTCTTAGTAGTGGGAGCCCTAACAGTAGAATAGGACAGTAGAACACCTAGAGGACATTTGGTCTTAGTAGTGGGAGCCCTAACAGTAGAATAGGACAGTAGAACACCTAGAGGACATTTGGTCTTAGTAGTGGGAGCCCTAACAGTAGAATAGGACAGTAGAACACCTAGAGGACATTTGGTCTTAGTAGTGGGAGCCCTAACAGTAGAATAGGACAGTAGAACACCTAGAGGACATTTGGTCTTAGTAGTGGGAGCCCTAACAGTAGAATAGGACAGTAGAACACCTAGAGGACATTTGGTCTTAGTAGTGGGAGCCCTAACAGTAGAATAGGACAGTAGAACACCTAGAGGACATTTGGTCTTAGTAGTGGGAGCCCTAACAGTAGAATAGGACAGTAGAACACCTAGAGGACATTTG
>NC_074685.1:6023500-6151000 GCF_029448725.1 Salvelinus fontinalis | reverse complement strand
TGTCATGTCATCTATTATAACACATGGAGACCATATACAGTGTCATGTCATCTGTTATAACACATGGAGACCATACACAGTGTCATGTCATCTGTTATAACACATGGAGACCATACACAGTGTGATGTCATCTGTTATAACACATGGAGACCATACACAGTGTGATGTCATCTATTATAACACATGGATACTCTACACAGTGTCATGTCATCTGTTATAACACATGGAGACCATACACAGTGTGATGTCATCTGTTATAACACATGGATACTCTACACAGTGTGATGTCATCTGTTATAACACATGGGGACCATACACAGTGTCATGTCATCTGTTATAACACATGGAGACCATACACAGTGTCATGTCATCTGTTATAACACATGGGGACCATACACAGTGTGATGTCATCTATTATAACACATGGACAGTCTACACAGTGTCATGTCATCTGTTAAAACACATGGGGACCATACACAGTGTCATGTCATCTGTTATAACACATGGGGACCATACACAGTGTGATGTCATCTATTATAACACATGGACAGTCTACACAGTGTCATGTCATCTATTATAACACATGGAGACCATATACAGTGTCATGTCATCTGTTATAACACATGGAGACCATACACAGTGTCATGTCATCTGTTATAACACATGGAGACCATACACAGTGTGATGTCATCTGTTATAACACATGGAGTCCATACACAGTGTGATGTCATCTATTATAACACATGGATACTCTACACAGTGTCATGTCATCTGTTATAACACATGGAGACCATACACAGTGTGATGTCATCTGTTATAACACATGGATACTCTACACAGTGTGATGTCATCTGTTATAACACATGGAGACCATACACAGTGTTATGTCATCTATTATAACACATGGATACTCTACAGTGTCATATCATCTGTTATAACACATGGAGACCATACACAGTGTCATGTCATCTGTTATAACACATGGAGACCATACACAGTGTCATGTCATCTGTTATAACACATGGAGACCATACACAGTGTCATGTCATCTGTTATAACACATGGAGACCATACACAGTGTCATGTCATCTGTTATAACACATGGAGACCATACACAGTGTGATGTCATCTGTTATAACACATGGAGACCATACACAGTGTCATGTCATATAAGGACACAGGAAATGGATCTCTGGAGTAAAACACACAGCCATTTGAAATATTTACAAAGGCTTACCTCTTGAATGGCTGTCATGACAACATGTTGAACAGATTCCTCCAGCATCATTATGGTCTGGATGTATTCTACAGGGGCAGAGGAAGACAGCACGAATGACTACTTGTTCAGTCTAAGAAGCACCCTCAGTTGCACAATGACAAGAATGAATGTGATGAAGCCGTGAGATAAACTGGAAGCCTCATCTTACACACTTCCTCAAATTAACTCTGTGTACTGTCTAGAGACTCTAGGACAAGGCCGTGTAGTGTCTCTAGGACAAGGCCGTGTAGTGTCTCTAGGACAAGGCCGTGTAGTGTCTCTAGGACAAGGCCGTGTAGTGTCTCTAGGACAAGGCCGTGTAGTGTCTCTAGGACAAGGCCGTGTAGTGTCTCTAGGACAAGGCCGTGTAGTGTCTCTAGGACAAGGCCGTGTAGTGTCTCTAGGACAAGGCCGTGTAGTGTCTCTAGGACAAGGCCGTGTACTGTCTCTAGGACAAGGCCGTGTACTGTCTCTAGACTCTAGGACAAGGCCGGGTACTGTCTCTAGGACAAGGCCGGGTACTGTCTCTAGGACAAGGCCGGGTACTGTCTCTAGGACAAGGCCGGGTACTGTCTCTAGGACAAGGCCGGGTACTGTCTCTAGGACAAGGCCGGGTACTGTCTCTAGGACAAGGCCGGGTACTGTCTCTAGGACAAGGCCGGGTACTGTCTCTAGGACAAGGCCGGGTACTGTCTCTAGGACAAGGCCGGGTACTGTCTCTAGGACAAGGCCGGGTACTGTCTCTAGGACAAGGCCGGGTACTGTCTCTAGGACAAGGCCGGGTACTGTCTCTAGGACAAGGCCGGGTACTGTCTCTAGGACAAGGCCGGGTACTGTCTCTAGACTATAGGACAAGGCCGGGTACTGTCTCTAGACTATAGGACAAGGCCGGGTACTGTCTCTAGACTATAGGACAAGGCCGGGTACTGTCTCTAGACTATAGGACAAGGCCGTGTACTGTCTCTAGACTCTAGGACAAGGCCGTGTACTGTCTCTAGACTCTAGGACAAGGCCGGGTACTGTTTAGAGACTCTAGGACAAGGCCGGGTACTGTCTCTAGGACAAGGCCGTGTACTGTCTCTAGGACAAGGCCGTGTACTGTCTCTAGGACAAGGCCGGGTACTGTCTCTAGGACAAGGCCGGGTACTGTCTCTAGGACAAGGCCGGGTACTGTCTCTAGGACAAGGCCGGGTACTGTCTCTAGGACAAGGCCGGGTACTGTCTCTAGGACAAGGCCGGGTACTGTCTCTAGACTCTAGGACAAGGCCGTGTACTGTCTCTAGACTCTAGGACAAGGCCGTGTACTGTCTCTAGACTCTAGGACAAGGCCGGGTACTGTTTAGAGACTCTAGGACAAGGCCGGGTACTGTCTCTAGGACAAGGCCGTGTACTGTCTCTAGGACAAGGCCGGGTACTGTCTCTAGGACAAGGCCGGGTACTGTCTCTAGGACAAGGCCGGGTACTGTCTCTAGGACAAGGCCGGGTACTGTCTCTAGGACAAGGCCGGGTACTGTCTCTAGGACAAGGCCGTGTACTGTCTCTAGACTCTAGGACAAGGCCGTGTACTGTCTCTAGACTCTAGGACAAGGCCGGGTACTGTCTCTAGACTCTAGGACAAGGCCGTGTACTGTCTCTAGACTCTAGGACAAGGCCGGGTACTGTTTAGAGACTCTAGGACAAGGCCGGGTACTGTCTCTAGGACAAGGCCGTGTACTGTCTCTAGGACAAGGCCGGGTACTGTCTCTAGGACAAGGCCGGGTACTGTCTCTAGGACAAGGCCGGGTACTGTCTCTAGGACAAGGCCGGGTACTGTCTCTAGGACAAGGCCGGGTACTGTCTCTAGGACAAGGCCGTGTACTGTCTCTAGACTCTAGGACAAGGCCGTGTACTGTCTCTAGACTCTAGGACAAGGCCGGGTACTGTTTAGAGACTCTAGGACAAGGCCGGGTACTGTCTCTAGGACAAGGCCGTGTACTGTCTCTAGGACAAGGCCGGGTACTGTCTCTAGGACAAGGCCGGGTACTGTCTCTAGGACAAGGCCGGGTACTGTCTCTAGGACAAGGCCGGGTACTGTCTCTAGGACAAGGCCGTGTACTGTCTCTAGGACAAGGCCGTGTACTGTCTCTAGACTCTAGGACAAGGCCGGGTACTGTCTCTAGACTCTAGGACAAGGCCGGGTACTGTCTCTAGACTCTAGGACAAGGCCGTGTACTGTCTCTAGACTCTAGGACAAGGCCGGGTACTGTTTAGAGACTCTAGGACAAGGCCGGGTACTGTCTCTAGGACAAGGCCGGGTACTGTCTCTAGGACAAGGCCGGGTACTGTCTCTAGGACAAGGCCGGGTACTGTCTCTAGGACAAGGCCGGGTACTGTCTCTAGGACAAGGCCGGGTACTGTCTCTAGGACAAGGCCGTGTACTGTCTCTAGACTCTAGGACAAGGCCGTGTACTGTCTCTAGACTCTAGGACAAGGCCGGGTACTGTTTAGAGACTCTAGGACAAGGCCGGGTACTGTCTCTAGGACAAGGCCGGGTACTGTCTCTAGGACAAGGCCGTGTACTGTCTCTAGGACAAGGCCGGGTACTGTCTCTAGGACAAGGCCGGGTACTGTCTCTAGGACAAGGCCGGGTACTGTCTCTAGGACAAGGCCGGGTACTGTCTCTAGGACAAGGCCGGGTACTGTCTCTAGGACAAGGCCGGGTACTGTCTCTAGGACAAGGCCGGGTACTGTCTCTAGGACAAGGCCGGGTACTGTCTCTAGGACAAGGCCGGGTACTGTCTCTAGGACAAGGCCGGGTACTGTCTCTAGGACAAGGCCGGGTACTGTCTCTAGGACAAGGCCGGGTACTGTCTCTAGGACAAGGCCGGGTACTGTCTCTAGGACAAGGCCGGGTACTGTCTCTAGGACAAGGCCGGGTACTGTCTCTAGGACAAGGCCGGGTACTGTCTCTAGACTCTAGGACAAGGCCGGGTACTGTCTCTAGACTCTAGGACAAGGCCGTGTACTGTCTCTAGACTCTAGGACAAGGCCGGGTACTGTTTAGAGACTCTAGGACAAGGCCGGGTACTGTCTCTAGGACAAGGCCGTGTACTGTCTCTAGGACAAGGCCGGGTACTGTCTCTAGGACAAGGCCGGGTACTGTCTCTAGGACAAGGCCGGGTACTGTCTCTAGGACAAGGCCGGGTACTGTCTCTAGGACAAGGCCGTGTACTGTCTCTAGGACAAGGCCGTGTACTGTCTCTAGACTCTAGGACAAGGCCGTGTACTGTCTCTAGACTCTAGGACAAGGCCGGGTACTGTTTAGAGACTCTAGGACAAGGCCGGGTACTGTCTCTAGGACAAGGCCGTGTACTGTCTCTAGGACAAGGCCGTGTACTGTCTCTAGGACAAGGCCGGGTACTGTCTCTAGGACAAGGCCGGGTACTGTCTCTAGGACAAGGCCGGGTACTGTCTCTAGGACAAGGCCGGGTACTGTCTCTAGGACAAGGCCGGGTACTGTCTCTAGGACAAGGCCGGGTACTGTCTCTAGGACAAGGCCGGGTACTGTCTCTAGGACAAGGCCGGGTACTGTCTCTAGGACAAGGCCGGGTACTGTCTCTAGGACAAGGCCGGGTACTGTCTCTAGGACAAGGCCGGGTACTGTCTCTAGGACAAGGCCGGGTACTGTCTCTAGGACAAGGCCGGGTACTGTCTCTAGGACAAGGCCGGGTACTGTCTCTAGGACAAGGCCGGGTACTGTTTAGAGACTCTAGGACAAGGCTGTGTACTGTCTCTAGGACAAGGCCGGGTACTGTTTAGAGACTCTAGGACAAGGCCGGGTACTGTCTCTAGGACAAGGCCGGGTACTGTCTCTAGGACAAGGCCGGGTACTGTCTCTAGGACAAGGCCGTGTACTGTCTCTAGGACAAGGCCGTGTACTGTCTCTAGGACAAGGCCGTGTACTGTTTAGAGACTCTAGGACAAGGCCGTGTACTGTCTAGAGACTCTAGGACAAGGCTCTTTCCAATAATGACTCTCAGACAAGGCTGTGTCCAACAACTAAATAATGACTCTAGGACAAGGCTGTGTCCAATAATGACTCTCGGACAAGGCTGTGTCCAATAATGACTCTCGGACAAGGCTGTGTCCAATAATGACTCTAGGACAAGGCTGTGATCAATAATGACTCTAGGACAAGGCTGTGATCAATAATGACTCTAGGACAAGGCTGTGTCCAATAACTCAATAATGACTCTAGGACAAGGCTGTGTCCAATAATGACTCTAGGACAAGGCTGTGTCCAATAATGACTCTAGGACAAGGCTGTGTCCAATAATGACTCTAGGACAAGGCTGTGTCCAATAATGACTCTAGGACAAGGCTGTGTCCAATAATGACTCTAGGACAAGGCTGTGTCCAATAATGACTCTAGGACAAGGCTGTGTCCAATAATGACTCTAGGACAAGGCTGTGTCCAATAACAACTCTAGTTAAGGCTGTGTATTAGTTATTGGACACAGCCTTGTCCTAGAGTCATTATTGGACACAGCCTTGTCCTAGAGTCATTATTGAGTTATTGGACACAGCCTTGTCCTAGAGTCATTATTGATCACAGCCTTGTCCTAGAGTCATTATTGATCACAGCCTTGTCCTAGAGTCATTATTGATCACAGCCTTGTCCGAGAGTCATTATTGGACACAGCCTTGCCCGAGAGTCATTATTGGACACAGCCTTGTCCGAGAGTCATTATTGGACACAGCCTTGTCCGAGAGTCATTATTGGACACAGCCTTGTCCGAGAGTCATTATTGGACACAGCCTTGCCCGAGAGTCATTATTGGACACAGCCTTGTCCTAGAGTCTCTAAACAGTACACAGTACACAATGACTCTAGTGACAGCCTAGCCCACACTGAGCAGACAGACAGACAGACAGACAGACAGACAGACCTTGTTTCTGCTCACAGTTGACAGCACAGCCTATAGTGACAGCCTAGCCCACACTGAGCAGACAGACAGACAGACAGACAGACAGACAGACAGCCTAGCCCATGCTGAGCAGACAGACAGACAGACAGCCTAGCCCATGCTGAGCAGACAGACAGACAGCCTAGCCCATGCTGAGCAGACAGACAGACAGACAGACAGAGACAGCCTAGCCCATGCTGAGCAGACAGACAGACAGACAGACAGACAGACAGACAGACAGACAGACAGACAGGACAGACAGGACAGACAGGACAGACAGGACAGACAGACCTTGTTTCTGCTCACAGTTGACAGCACAGCCCAGTATGAGTTGTAGCATCCTGCCCAGCTCTGCAGGGTCTGAGTGTTCTCCTATCAGGTTGATGTCTGGCAGGGTGAAGTCATTGATCTGCTGTTGAAGGACCTCCTGGTTGTAGTCCAGTATGCCTTTCAACACCTTCTTCAGATTACTGATCTGAGAGGAGGAGGAGGAAGAGGAAGAGGAAGCGGAAGAGGAAGAGGAAGAGGAAGAGGAAGAGGAGGAGGAAGAGGGAAGACGTCATTACCACAGTCCCAATGTCACAAGGGCTTTAGAGCAGATGGCAGCAACACAGAAAGACAACGTGTTAGAACGACCAGCATGTATCATGGTCGTCAACCATACCTTTAGTCGCCAGTTATCTCCCACCTCAGGCTTGATCCGACTGATCCAGTTGTCGGTGAAATAGACAACGTCTCTGGAGAAGAGAAAGGTAAACGGTCACATACAGGAGAAAGAAAGTGGAGACAGAAGACAACGCCCAGCCCCAACGCCCGGCCGCAACGCCCGGCCGCAACGCCCGGCCCAAACGCCCGGCCCCAACGCCCGGCCCCAACGCCCGGCCCCAACGCCCGGCCCCAACGCCCGGCCCCAACGCCCGGCCCCAACGCCCGGCCCCAACGCCCGGCCCCAACGCCCGGCCCCAACGCCCGGCCGCAACGCCCGGCCGCAACGCCCGGCCCAAACGCCCGGCCCCAACGCCCAGCCCCAACGCCCAGCCCCAACGCCCAGCCTCAACGCCCAGCCCCAACGCCCAGCCCCAACGCCCAGCCCCAACGCCCAGCCCCAACGCCCAGCCACAACGCCCAGCCCCAACGCCCAGCCCCAACGCCCAGCCCCAACGCCCAGCCACAACGCCCAGCCCCAACGCCCAGCCACAACGCCCAGCCCCAACGCCCAGCCCCAACGCCCAGCCCCAACGCCCAGCCCCAACGCCCAGCCCCAACGCCCAGCCTCAACGCCCAGCCCCAACGCCCAGCCACAACGCCCAGCCCCAACGCCCAGCCACAACGCCCAGCCACAACGCCCAGCCCCAAAGCCCAGCCCCAACGCCCAGCCCCAACGCCCAGCCACAACGCCCAGCCCCAACGCCCAGCCACAACGCCCAGCCCCAACGCCCAGCCACAACGCCCAGCCCCAACGCCCAGCCACAACGCCCACTAAAAGCTTGGTTTGATGGTTAAACAAAACAAAATTTCCAGAAGATAAAAAAGTAAACAAACAATAGAAAAATATAACCAGTGACACACATCTTCTGTAGTGCCTGGGCCATGACGATCCCACTGGTGAGATCTCCCACTGTTCTGCACGGAGCCTCCAATCCAAACGTCTGGATCTAGATGGGAAAAGGACAAATCAGAAGAACAGAATCATTTCCTGCTATGAAATGTTACAGAGATACTCACCCACCTTAAAATGACATTCATCATAACTTGACACGTAGCCATCACCCCTCTTCACAAAGTCTCAAACATGGCCGCTGTACATTACTAACTTATTTAGCTCTACAATGATTAGGTTGAGCCTTGAGGCTGCTCTTGTCTTTCACTTGTCCGTTTTTGTGACTTCGCAGGAAATTAGTAAAAGACCGAGCACTTTTGTCCACACCAGGGATGATCTCTCTCTCTCTCTCTCTATGTTGATAACATGTTAATAATTATCCACTCCAGGGATGATCTCTCTCTCTCTCTCTCTATGTTGATAACATGTTAATAATTATCCACTCCAGGGATGATCTCTCTCTCTCTCTCTCTATGTTGATAACATGTTAATAATTATCCACTCCAGGGATGATCTCTCTCTCTCTCTCTCTATGTTGATAACATGTTAATAATTATCCACTCCAGGGATGATCTCTCTCTCTCTCTCTCTATGTTGATAACATGTTAATAATTATCCACTCCAGGGATGATCTCTCTCTCTCTCTATGTTGATAACATGTTAATAATTATCCACTCCAGGGATGATCTCTCTCTCTCTCTATGTTGATAACATGTTAATAATTATCCACTCCAGGGATGATCTCTCTCTCTCTCTCTATGTTGATAACATGTTAATAATGATCCACTCCAGGGATGATCTCTCTCTATGTTGATAACATGTTAATAATTATCCACTCCAGGGATGATCTCTCTCTCTCTCTATGTTGATAACATGTTAATAATTATCCACTCCAGGGATGATCTCTCTCTCTCTCTCTATGTTGATAACATGTTAATAATGATCCACTCCAGGGATGATCTCTCTCTATGTTGATAACATGTTAATAATTATCCACTCCAGGGATGATCTCTCTCTCTCTCTATGTTGATAACATGTTAATAATTATCCACTCCAGGGATGATCTCTCTCTCTCTCTATGTTGATAACATGTTAATAATTATCCACTCCAGGGATGATCTCTCTCTCTCTCTATGTTGATAACATGTTAATAATTATCCACTCCAGGGATGATCTCTCTCTCTCTCTATGTTGATAACATGTTAATAATTATCCACTCCAGGGATGATCTCTCTCTCTCTCTATGTTGATAACATGTTAATAATTATCCACACCAGGGATGATCTCTCTCTCTCTCTCTCTATGTTGATAACATGTTAATAATTATCCACTCCAGGGATGATCTCTCTCTCTCTCTCTATGTTGATAACATGTTAATAATTATCCACTCCAGGGATGATCTCTCTCTCTCTCTCTATGTTGATAACATGTTAATAATTATCCACTCCAGGGATGATCTCTCTCTCTCTCTCTATGTTGATAACATGTTAATAATTA
Organism: Salvelinus fontinalis; assembly: GCF_029448725.1. Lineage (NCBI taxonomy): Eukaryota > Metazoa > Chordata > Actinopteri > Salmoniformes > Salmonidae > Salvelinus > Salvelinus fontinalis. The sequence continues at coordinate 6,141,699 of NC_074685.1, read as the reverse complement.
TCCACTCCAGGGATGATCTCTCTCTCTCTCTCTATGTTGATAACATGTTAATAATTATCCACTCCAGGGATGATCTCTCTCTCTCTCTCTATGTTGATAACATGTTAATAATTATCCACTCCAGGGATGATCTCTCTCTCTCTCTCTATGTTGATAACATGTTAATAATGATCCACTCCAGGGATGATCTCTCTCTCTCTCTCTATGTTGATAACATGTTAATAATTATCCACTCCAGGGATGATCTCTCTCTCTCTCTATGTTGATAACATGTTAACAGTCACCAGCAGTGTTGTCCCTCTGAATAAAACGGACTGAACCCCAGCAGAGGAGAGGCACGTGGATGGTGCCATGGTCGATGCCCTAATTACAGTCACACATAAAGACTCACCTCTGTCCTGAATGTCTCCGACTGGTAGGTTATTCCTACATGACCCTTTTAGGGGCTTGACCATTGACCAGCCCAACACCGACATGTACTTCTGTTCATTTGAGTGTTTTTGAGATTATATGTATAATGAAAAGGGCTATATAAACTAAATATATTATTATTATTACCTAGTAAAAGGGTAGGTTAGCATTTGAGGCTAATATTTCATGTTATAGGCTATGTTTAGGCGGTTTTACATTAAAATACCAAGCGTATATCACTATGTGTTATGAATCGTGCTGTACAGGCACACTAAAGTGAAATTAAGGGCTATAAATAGTCTATAGACTTACCTCACCACCAAGGATGTGTTAGTGGCATGTCTGAGTGACAGAGTTGGACTACTGCTGCAACCCCGATCAGAGTAGAGGACTACTGCTGCAACCCCGATCAGAGTAGAGGACTACTGCTGCAACCCCGATCAGAGTAGAGGACTACTGCTGCAACCCCGATCAGAGTAGAGGACTACTGCTGCAACCCCGATCAGAGTAGAGGCCTACTGCTGCAACTCCGATCAGAGTAGAGGACTACTGCTGCAACCCCGATCAGAGTAGAGGACTACTGCTGCAACCCCGATCAGAGTAGAGGCCTACTGCTGCAACCCCGATCAGAGTAGAGGCCTACTGCTGCAACCCCGATCAGAGTAGAGGACTACTGCTGCAACCCCGATCAGAGTAGAGGACTACTGCTGCAACCCCGATCAGAGTAGAGGACTACTGCTGCAACCCCGATCAGAGTAGAGGACTACTGCTGCAACCCCGATCAGAGTAGAGGACTACTGCTGCAACCCCGATCAGAGTAGAGGCCTACTGCTGCAACCCCGATCAGAGTAGAGGCCTACTGCTGCAACCCCGATCAGAGTAGAGGACTACTGCTGCAACCCCGATCAGAGTAGAGGACTACTGCTGCAACCCCGATCAGAGTAGAGGACTACTGCTGCAACCCCGATCAGAGTAGAGGACTACTGCTGCAACCCCGATCAGAGTAGAGGCCTACTGCTGCAACCCCGATCAGAGTAGAGGACTACTGCTGCAACCCCGATCAGAGTAGAGGACTACTGCTGCAACCCCGATCAGAGTAGAGGACTACTGCTGCAACCCCGATCAGAGTAGAGGACTACTGCTGCAACCCCGATCAGAGTAGAGGACTACTGCTGCAACCCCAATCAGAGTAGAGGCCTACTGCTGCAACCCCGATCAGAGTAGAGGACTACTGCTGCAACCCCGATCAGAGTAGAGGACTACTGCTGCAACCCCGATCAGAGTAGAGGACTACTGCTGCAACCCCGATCAGAGTAGAGGCCTACTGCTGCAACCCCGATCAGAGTAGAGGCCTACTGCTGCAACCCCGATCAGAGTAGAGGCCTACTGCTGCAACCCCGATCAGAGTAGAGGCCTACTGCTGCAACCCCAATCAGAGTAGAGGCCTACTGCTGCAACCCCAATCAGAGTAGAGGACTACTGCTGCAACCCTGATCAGAGTAGAGGCCTACAGCTGCAACCCTGATCTGAGTAGAGGACTACTGCTGCAAGCCCAATCAAAGTAGAGGCCTACTGCTGCAACCCCGATCAGAGTAGAGGCCTACTGCTGCAACCCCAATCAGAGTAGAGGCCTACTGCTGCAACCCCAATCAGAGTAGAGGCCTACTGCTGCAACCCCAATCAGAGTAGAGGACTACTGCTGCAACCCTGATCAGAGTAGAGGACTACTGCTGCAACCCCGATCAGAGTAGAGGCCTACTGCTGCAACCCCGATCAGAGTAGAGGCCTACTGCTGCAACCCCAATCAGAGTAGAGGCCTACTGCTGCAACCCCAATCAGAGTAGAGGCCTACAGCTGTAACCCCGATCAGAGTGTCACAGTGGCACAGCAGGGTCCTCACTGCAGGCTGGTGCTCCAGGCCTGGAAATGTAGGAAGGTTCACAGCAATATTGGCCATTTATATTGGAGAAGAAAATACCTGCAGACATTTAGACAAATACTCTACTTTCTGCATCCTTCTCTGGTCGTTTTCATGCAAGTCACAGAGCACGGGGTAGGACCTGACAGAGCAAGGGGCAGGACCTGACAGAGCACGGGGTAGGACCTGACAGAGCACGGGGCAGGACCTGACAGATCACGGGGTAGGACCTGACAGATCACGGGGTAGGACCTGACAGAGCAGAGGGTAGGACCTGACAGAGCAGAGGGTAGGACCTGACAGAGCACGGGGCAGGACCTGACAGAGCACGGGGTAGGACCTGACAGAGCAAGGGGCAGGACCTGACAGAGCACGGGGTAGGACCTGACAGAGCACGGGGCAGGACCTGACAGAGCACGGGGCTGGACCTGACAGATCACGGGGTAGGACCTGACAGAGCAGAGGGTAGGACCTGACAGAGCAGAGGGTAGGACCTGACAGAGCACGGGGCAGGACCTGACAGAGCACGGGGTAGGACCTGACAGAGCACGGGGCAGGACCTGACAGAGCACGGGGCAGGACCTGACAGAGCACGGGGCAGGACCTGACAGAGCACGGGGCTGGACCTGACAGAGCACGGGGCTGGACCTGACAGAGCACGGGGCAGGACCTGACAGAGCACGGGGCAGGACCTGACAGAACACGGGGCAGGACCTGACAGAGCACGGGGTAGGACCTGACAGAGCAGAGGGTAGGACCTGACAGAGCAGAGGGTAGGACCTGACAGAGCAGAGGGTAGGACCTGACAGAGCACGGGGTAGGACCTGACAGAGCACGGGGTAGGACCTGACAGATCACGGGGTATGACCTGACAGATCACGGGGTAGGACCTGACAAATCACGGGGTAGGACCTGACAGAGCACGGGGTAGGACCTGACAGAGCAGAGGGTAGGACCTGACAGAGCAGAGGGTAGGACCTGACAGAGCAGAGGGTGGGACCTGACAGAGCAGAGGGTAGGACCTGACAGAGCAGAGGGTAGGACCTGACAGAGCAGAGGGTATGACCTGACAGAGCACGGGGTAGGACCTGACAGAGCAGAGGGTAGGACCTGACAGAGCAGAGGGTAGGACCTGACAGAGCACGGGGTAGGACCTGACAGAGCACAGGGTAGGACCTGACAGAGCACAGGGTAGGACCTGACAGAGCACAGGGTAGGACCTGACAGAGCAGGACCTGACAGAGCACGGGGTAGGACCTGACAGAGCACGTGGTAGGACCTGACAGAGCACGTGGTAGGACCTGACAGAGCACGGGGTAGGACCTGACAGAGCACGGGGTAGGACCTGACAGATCACGGGGTAGGACTTGACAGAGCAGAGGGTAGGACCCGACAGAGCAGAGGGTAGGACCTGACAGAGCACGGGGTAGCACCTGACAGAGCAGAGGGTAGGACCTGACAGAGCACGGGGTGTAATGTTACCACTACCTTCCTTAGTAGGACCTGACAGAGCACGGGGTAGGACCTGACAGAGCACGGGGCTGGACCTGACAGAGCACGGGGTAGGACCTGACAGAGCACGGGGTGTAATGTTACCACTACCTTCCCTAGTAGGACCTGACAGAGCACGGGGTAGGACCTGACAGAGCACGGTGTGTAATGTTACCACTACCTTCCCTAGTAGGACCTGACAGAGCACGGTGTGTAATGTTACCACTACCTTCCTTAGTAGGACCTGACAGAGCACGGGGTAGGACCTGACAGAGCACGGGGTGTAATTTTACCACTACCTTTCGTTTGACAGTTAGACAGGCTTGAAAAAGGCTACAGTTTTTGATTGAGCAGCCCTTTTCATAGTTTCCCACAAATGAAAGCAATCCAGGTGATTTTTCAGTTACAACAGCCATTTAAAAAGACAGGCAGATACCGTATACAGATCAGAAAGAGAATCGATTACCGTGTAAACATGTCTTACATTTCATGTGTGTACAATGCAGATGATGTGCTTATGAGATATGGTAGGGCGTAAACCCTGATCCTGATCTATCCGATGTGACAAGCGTCAGGGCCATTAGCTAGGCTGTTCCCACACGTCACATCTCTCACTGTGCTGCTACTTATGAAATGGCTTTTGTGTGACGAGGGAGAACAATTAACTAAATGTCAAACTCAACGGCCACTTTCAAACCTTCAACAGCTACTGAATGAAATTCTGATGACTTTGGCAAATAAATATTACTGAACTAAACCAGCTTATGAACCGTAATCGTTTTTATGTAATAAGAAGATAATTAGCTGCTTATGTTTTGGTGGTCAGTGATTAGCTTAATAATATTGTGTATTTGAATACATAACGGTCTCTGTGGAGTAGTATAGCGGCGATGAGTGACCATCAGCTGGCCTGGATAGAAGACCCGTTACAGGACATGTTGACAAAGCTGCTGTTGGGTTTTAAATGTAGCCCTCACACGCTAGTTAGGAAACCCTACCCTGTCTGTGACTCTGTGAAGGCTCAGCTCGGTGACTCTGTGAAGGCTCAGCTCTGTGACTCTGTGAAGGCTCAGCTCTGTGACTCTGTGAAGGCTCAGCTCTGTGACTCTGTGAAGGCTCAGCTCTGTGAAGGCTCAGCTCTGTGACTCTGTGAAGGCTCAGCTCGGTGACTCTGTGAAGGCTCAGCTCGGTGACTCTGTGAAGGCTCAGCTCTGTGACTCTGTGAAGGCTCAGCTCTGTGACTCTGTGAAGGCTCAGCTCTGTGAAGGCTCAGCTCGGTGACTCTGTGAAGGCTCAGCTCTGTGACTCTGTGAAGGCTCAGCTCGGTGACTCTGTGAAGGCTCAGCTCGGTGACTCTGTGAAGGCTCAGCTCGGTGACTCTGTGAAGGCTCAGCTCGGTGACTCTGTGAAGGCTCAGCTCGGTGACTCTGTGAAGGCTCAGCTCTGTGACTCTGTGAAGGCTCAGCTCTGTGACTCTGTGAAGGCTCAGCTCTGTGAAGGCTCAGCTCTGTGACTCTGTGAAGGCTCAGCTCTGTGAAGGCTCAGCTCTGTGACTCTGTGAAGGCTCAGCTCTGTGACTCTGTGAAGGCTCAGCTCTGTGACTCTGTGAAGGCTCAGCTCTGTGACTCTGTGAAGGCTCAGCTCTGTGACTCTGTGAAGGCTCAGCTCTGTGACTCTGTGAAGGCTCAGCTCTGTGACTCTGTGAAGGCTCAGCTCTGTGACTCTGTGAAGGCTCAGCTCTGTGAAGGCTCAGCTCTGTGAAGGCTCAGCTCTGTGACTCTGTGAAGGCTCAGCTCTGTGACTCTGTGAAGGCTCAGCTCTGTGACTCTGTGAAGGCTCAGCTCTGTGACTCTGTGAAGGCTCAGCTCTGTGACTCTGTGAAGGCTCAGCTCTGTGACTCTGTGAAGGCTCAGCTCTGTGACTCTGTGAAGGCTCAGCTCTGTGACTCTGTGAAGGCTCAGCTCTGTGACTCTGTGAAGGCTCAGCTCTGTGAAGGCTCAGCTCTGTGAAGGCTCAGCTCTGTGAAGGCTCAGCTCTGTGACTCTGTGAAGGCTCAGCTCTGTGACTCTGTGAAGGCTCAGCTCTGTGTACTAGCAGAGGCAGCGCCAGGAACACCGGTCAGCAGAGCAGGATCCCACCGCCGCCTCATAAACAATGTCCACTCCGAGAAACATGAACTGGTACAAGGTCCATCGACCTTCTTATGAAATAAAACAAACTCCGACAGATCAAATCTTAATTCATCTTCTAATCTTTAAAAAGAAATGTCAGTGTAAAAATAAACGCCAAAGCCCTCTGGGTACTCAAGGAGACTATTTTTACCATCTGTTTCTGATGGAAATAGACACGGGATGGTTTTTCATTACCGTCAAAAACTAGTTATTTTAAGTTTATTTATTTTTTATACATTTTAATATTTGTAGCTACTTTTCAGTAAATACCTTCCGTCAACTTGTGCAATACGTGAGGAGATAAAGCAGATTGCGTTTCTTCATATCACCTGTCACATTAAGCTAACAGGTCAGATCCCAGTCACGTGGTGTTTGTTTACAAGCACACAACCAGAGAAACCGGAGCCTTGTGAGTCGCTCACTGTTGTGCAGCACGGACCAATGAATCTAGTTACAGTATGGAATTCACAACTCAATGTCTGCCAGCTAGATATCTGATAACTATGAAGTTAACTGTCTAAAATGTGCTAAATGCTCTGCGGTTGGTTTGCTCATTTAGTAGCTAGTTATCTAGCTAGCTAAGCGGTTAGCTTCGCTTGGTAACAGCAGAGAACGCCCTCCTGGATCACAACACGTTTCCTGAAGAGGAAGAGGGTGTTTTGCGAAGTCATGATTTGACCTTGTTCCCCCCCCAATAGTTTCCAGTTGTCTAGAAAGCGCCACCAGCTGTCTAGAAAGCTCCACCACCTGTCTAGAAAGCGCCACCAGTTGTCTAGAAAGCGCCACCAGTAGTCTAGAAAGCGCCACCAGTAGTCTAGAAAGCGCCACCAGTAGTCTAGAAAGCGCCCCCAGTTGTCTAGAAAGCGCCACCAGTTGTCTAGAAAGCTCCACCACCTGTCTAGAAAGCGCCCCCAGTAGTCTAGAAAGCGCCACCAGTAGTCTAGAAAGCGCCACCAGTAGTCTAGAAAGCGCCACCAGTTGTCTAGAAAGCGCCACCACCTGTCTAGAAAGCGCCCCCAGTAGTCTAGAAAGCGCCCCCAGTAGTCTAGAAAGCGCCCCCAGTAGTCTAGAAAGCGCCCCCAGTAGTCTAGAAAGCGCCACCAGTAGTCTAGAAAGCGCCACCAGTTGTCTAGAAAGCGCCCCCAGTAGTCTAGAAAGCGCCCCCAGTAGTCTAGAAAGCGCCACCAGTTGTCTAGAAAGCGCCACCAGTTGTCTAGAAAGCGCCACCAGTTGTCTAGAAAGCGCCACCAGTTGTCTAGAAAGCGCCATCAGTTGTCTAGAAAGCGCCATCAGTTGTCTAGAAAGCGCCATCAGTTGTCTAGAAAGCGCCATCAGTTGTCTAGAAAGCGCCACCAGTTGTCTAGAAAGCGCCACCAGTTGTCTAGAAAGCGCCACCAGTTGTCTAGAAAGCGCCACCAGTTGTCTAGAAAGCGCCACCACCTGTCTAGAAAGCGCCACCACCTGTCTAGAAAGCGCCACCACCTGTCTAGAAAGCGCCACCACCTGTCTAGAAAGCGCCACCACCTGTCTAGAAAGCGCCACCACCTGTCTAGAAAGCGCCACCACCTGTCTAGAAAGCGCCACCACCTGTCTAGAAAGCGCCACCACCTGTCTAGAAAGCGCCACCACCTGTCTAGAAAGCGCCACCACCTGTCTAGAAAGCGCCACCACCTGTCTAGAAAGCGCCACCACCTGTCTAGAAAGCGCCACCACCTGTCTAGAAAGCGCCACCACCTGTCTAGAAAGCGCCACCACCTGTCTAGAAAGCGCCACCAGTTGTCTAGAAAGCGGACTGAGCTTGTTGTCATTGCAGGCAATCTCAACGCTGTGCGTTACAGGGAAGACATCCTCCTCCCTCATGTGGTACCCTTCCTGCATGCTCATCCTGACATGACCCTCCAGCATGACAATGCCACCAGCCATACTGCTCGTTCTGTGCGTGATTTCCTACAAGACAGGAATGTCAGTGTTCTGCCATGGCCAGCGAAGAGCCCGGATCTCAATCCCATTGAGCACGTCTGGGACCTGTTGGATCGAAGGGTGAGGGCTAGGGCCATTCCCTCCAGAAATGTCCGGGAACTTGCAGGTGCCTTGGTGGAAGAGTAGGATAACATCTCACAGCAAAAACTGGCAAATCTGGTGCAGTCCATGAGGAGGAGATGCACTGCAGTACTTAATGCAGCTGGTGGCCACACCAGATACTGACTGTTACTTTTGATGTTGACCCCCCCCCTTTGTTCTGGGACACATTATTCAATTTATGTTAGTCACATGTCTGTGGAACTTGTTCAGTTTATGTCTCAGTTGTTGAATCTTGTTATGTTCATACAAATATTTACACATGTTAAGTTTGCTGAAAATAAACGCAGTTGACAGTGAGAGGACGTTTCTTTTTTTGCTGAGTTTATCTAGCGATTAGCATTAGCGGCTAACACGATTTAGGCACAACTTGCTAAGAAAAGACAAAACTAGCTGTTTGCAGATGTAAGAAACACGAACTAATAGTGTAATTATAAAACGCTAGTGGATTTATATTCAGAAGTAAAGTAAAAAATAACAACATTGTACACATAATAGCATGTGCTGCATTGAACATGCAGACTGAACACTAGAGACTCCTGGTCTAGGAACAACAAATGCGCACCTTGAGTGACTCGAGATGAGATGACTTAAGTAGCGAAGTAAACTAGAACTATTGGACGTTACACAAGGCCTTTAACAAACCAAACATTCAAATACCATTGTATTTGGTAATGTAAAAACCCAAACCAGTCCGTGCATCAATACTGGTATATCATAAAATACGGTATACCAACCAGCCCTAAACGCTATCACTATATACTGGTTTTAATGTCGATGGTTAAATGAGGTGAAAAGGAGACTTGGAGTGCCACTAAGGTAAGAGTTAAGGTTATGGTTAAGGTAAGGATTTTGGTTAGGGACCTCCCAAGGATCCCTGATAGCACCACCAACCATATGTTTACAACGCTTGTTTACGGAAGACAGAGGCGAATAATGTGCTAAGTAGTTATCTGCGTCTCCGATACCTGTGTGTAACCGAAGGAAATAGGCCAGAAAAGTGTTCTAATGGAAGAATACTGTCGGCTGCAACTGTGTTAATCCCGGTTAAAATCAGTGTACAGTAAGTGTATTTGTTGCATTGTGAAATTAGGTTGATTTGATGTGAACGTAGAAGGATTTATGTTTCTAAACTCATATTGCAAGCGATGATTATTAACGTTTGTAAACGTTAAAACAGAGCGTCGATTGTGGTTCACACGGAGCCATCTGTCCGCAATACCATCATCAACTGAGAACCCAATGGACCGGCTGTAAAACTACCTTGGGCTCCCTTGGGTTCTTGGGAACCCGGTTTGGCTACGCTGGGTGGCTATGTTTGGCAGCCAACGCAAGCTAGCTATCTACATTTCGTCTGACAATTGTTCATCAAATCCGAGTTGAATCATTATCAGCGACCAAGATAATACATTTGATACGTACCCATGTCAAAAGGCTCTCGCACAGTTCAACTCGATCCACAGAATTCAAAGTACTCATCGTACTGTATAGTTCAATGAATCCACGGCGATCGCTCTTCTTTATCCGGAAAATGACTAGACAGCCAGCTAGACGAGATGAAATCAACAAGACCAACACGTCTGATCAACTGGATAACCAAACAGAGGAATTCTTCGACGTAAACCGCAACTCAGTTTCCGACTGGACAGATACGGCCCCACCGCCCCTTTCCACGTATATAAATACATACAGCGTCGAATATAAAGGTTATTTCATCATAAACAGTGTGACGTTGAGACACATCCACCGGTCTGTCCCCTTCTGTCAAGCTTTTTTCCAACCAGCTGGGGGAAAAGATGCCACCCTTTTTGGACCGAAGCTCCGAGCCTGAAAAAGATCAACCGTCTTTATCAAAGTTTGTAAATTATGAATCCCTCTCAAATAATTAAATAACCATAAGCATAAATAACAAAGTACAAATAAATATCAAATATTTTATTCCATGAACATTTGAATAAATAGATTGGGTTGAATTTAGTGCAGGCAGTACTTGGGACGCCAGGTATACGTAGGCTAGAAAAAGGACCGCTCTAAGAACATGAATGTGGAACGACTAAATCCAATGACTAGGGTGAGACTTTTAACTTGTAACAGATGTATTTTACTCTATTTACAGTCTTATTGACCGCGTTGGCTATAGTTAAGCCATGCGACTGATGTAATTGACATGGAAGTATAACTCTGCGTTGTGTGGTCTGTAGTCTGTAGTCTGTAGCTACGTGTAGATAGGGGGAGTGGTGCTGGTAGTTCTGGATAACGTTAGTTCTCGACAAACCAAGGGCTATACCAGCTCTTGAGTTCTCGTCTGAAGGTATGGACCACAGTTCAATCAATGAACTACAATATCCACGCTCTATTTCACGGTTTAGAAAGTATGCTAATCATCGTTAGCGATATGTAAATTATTTTGGGGCGACCAGACCAAATTCATATAGACATGTAAGTTATCGATCAGTCATTCTCGTTGAACGCTGGTCTAAGAAGCGGTCGATGTGTTATATGTGCGATATTTCTATGGTTCACGTTACTTTTCGGGGTCTTTTACTTTGGGTTTTGTACACCAGCTGACAATACAATGTTTTTTTAAATGGACAAGCTATTTCACAGCAGTTTAAATGGTACAATGGTTCTCTACACTGTCTTGCTTGTCACAGGCGAACTATTTACATTTTCTTTGCAACCAGGAAATGGCGGAGCGATTTCTGCGTAATGTACATTTTCACTTTCATATACAGTACCAGTCAAATGTTTGGAGACATCTATTCATTCAAGGGTTTATTTCTTTGACTATTTTATACATTGTAGAATAATAGTGAAGACATCAAAACTATGACCTAACACATGGATTCATGTAGTAACCAAAACAGTGTTAAACAAATCAATACATTTGAGACTATTCAAATAGTCACCATTTGCCTTGACAGCTTTGCACACTCTTGGCATTCTCTCAACCAGCTTCATGAGGAATGCTTTTCCAACAGTCTTGAATGAGTTCCCACATATGCTGAGCACTTGTTGCCTGCTTTTCCTTCACTGCGGTCCAACTCATCCTAAACCATCTCAATTGGGTTGAGGTCGGGTGATTGTGGAGGCCAGGTCATCTGATGCAGCACTCCATCACTCTCCTTCTTGGTCAAATGACCCTTACACAGCCTGGAAGTGTGTTGGGTCATTGTCCTGTTGAAAAACAAATGATAGTCCCGCTAAGCTGATAGTCCCAGTAACCAAAAGGTTGCTGGATCAAATCCCCGAGCTGACAAAGAAATCTGCCGTTCTGCCCCTGAACAAGGCAGTTAACCCACTGTTCCACAGTAGGCCGTCATTGAAAATAAGACATTTGTTCTTAACTGACTTGCCAAGTAAAAAAAAAAAAAAAAAACGCATACCAGATGGGATGGCGTATTGCTGCAGAATGTTGTGTTAAGTGTGCCTTGAATTCTAAATATATCACACAGTGACACCAGCAAAGCACCACCACCTCTGTGCTTCACGGTGGGAACCACACATGCAGAGATCATCCGTTCACCTACTCTGCGTCTCACAAAGACACGGTGGTTGGAACCAAAAATCTCAAATTTGGACAGATTTCCACCGGTCTAATGTCCATTGCTCAAGTTTTTTTTGCTCAAGCGAGTCTCTTCTTTTTATTGGTGTCCTTTAGTCGTCGTTTCTTTGCAGCAATTCAACCATGAAGGCCTGATTCACACAGTCTCATCTGAACAGTTGGATTTGAGATGTGTCTGTTACTTGAACTCTGAACCATTTATTTAGGCTGCAATCTGAGGTGCAGTTAACTCAAATGAACTTATCCTCTGCAGCAGAGGTAACTCTGGGTCTTCCTGTCCTGTGGCGGTCCTCATGAGAGCCAGTTTCATCATAGCGCTTGATGGTTTTTGCGACTGCACTTGAAGAAACTTTCAAAGCTCTTAATGTTCCGCACTGACTGACCTTCATGTCTTAAAGTAATGATGGACTGTCGTTTCTCTTTCCTTATTTGACCTGTTCTTGCCATTAATTTGGACTTGGTCTTTTACCACATAGGGCTATCGTCTGTATACCACCCTTTTCACAACTGATTTTCTCAAATGCATTAAGAAAGGAAGAAATTCCACAAATTAACATTTTACGCATGGCAAACTTGTAAATTGAATTGCATTCCAGGTGACTACTTGGTGACGCTGGTTGAGAGAATGCCAAAAGTGTGCAAAGCTGTCATCAAGGCAAAGGGTGGCTACTTTGAAGAATCTCATATAAAATGTATTTAGATTCGTTTAACACTTAAAAGAAAAAAAAACGTTTAGTTACTACATGATTCCATATGTGTTATTTCATAGTTTTGATGTCTTAACTATTATTCTACAATTTTAGAAAATAGTACAAAAAAAAAACTTGAATGAGTTGGTGTGTCCTTTTGACTGGTACTGTAAGTGAAAGAATCTTTCAAATAGAAAAGATAAAAGTTGCGGCCCTACCTCGGAAATGAGACATCCTCTCCACTTTACGCTTTTCCATTGGTCTATTCCTTATTTCCTCTTTCTCAAAATACAACCGGCTGCAACTTTCCTAAACTACCAAAACTAAGTATATATTTAGTGTTTTAAAACTTAAAATATCTAACTTATAAGAAAGTTATCAATGTTTCAAACTGTGATGCATATTTGCCTTTTTTTAGAAGGCGCATTGGGGCATTTCCCCTGAAAAAGCTAAAGGGGACGTCCAATGGCATGGATTTGAGTCGTCAATAAGTGCTAGGCTTTGTGACCGATATGTACTCTCTGTTCTAACCCAGTTCTGTAGGATATGATTACGTGGCATGGATGGAAACAATGTATATGGGGAGGTGGACTATTTGCTGCCAGTTGAAGACTCACTCATAGAAGGAGTCAGCAACCCTGTCTTGTTTGTGGTCGTTCTCAGTGTCACGTTCCTGTGTGGACTGGTGACTCTGCTCTGCAGGTAGGCCTATTGTACTTCTATTTACAGCCTATGGGGATGTTCTTGAAATGAGTTCTTTAGCTTTAAAAAAAAAATGTTTTAGTTTCCCTTTTTTGTTTTTTAACTGATATGCCAGTGAATGTTCTTGTTAGTAAGTTGTAAGCCTGTTTTTCTAATATCCTGAAGCAAAATATATATATTTTTTTCGTTCTACACACGTGTATCTGCAGAAACGAGCAGCAGAACATCCACCCGGAGAACCAGGAACATGTCCGAGCCGTTCGACAGCAGCTGCAGTCTGACTCGCAGGTGAGAAGATGTTCCACTGACTGCTCCCATGTCCAGCGTCTCGTTACTTCTCCTTGAAAGTATCACACAACACCTTTTTTTTATTTATTTATCTCAAATCGAAGTTTATTGCTCGTGTTTTACAGGATACAGGGTGTAAACGTTGCTGTGAAATGCTTCATTGCTAGCTCTCCCTCAGCAGTGCAATACACTCTCTCTCTGTTCGTCCCTCAGGAAGGGGAACCAACAGAGCCCAGGCAGCAGTTCTATACAGACATGTCCTGCCCTGTGTGTCTGCAGCAGGCCGTGCTGCCAGTGGAAACCAACTGTGGACATCTCTTCTGTGGTTAGAGTGGCACCATATGTTTAAATACGTCAATAGGGTGTCGCTCTGTCTTTTCAACTACGAAGGAGGAATCTGAACTAGCTAAAATAAACTGATGTAAGCCGTTGGATAGATGCATTCAGTGCTAACCATCTGAATATAACCACATTTTGTTGTATTTTCAAGGTTCTTGTATAATTGCATATTGGCGATATGGGACATGGCTTGGTGCAATCAATTGTCCCATCTGCAGACAAATGGTAAGACGTTTTCAAAATGGCCGTTCTAACTTTTACTGTGTTTACTGACAATACATTTATCATCGTAGTAATAGTACTCGTCCATAGTGCTGAAGTTGTACTCTGCTATGTTCTCATTTTCATTCTTAAATAAAAGGAAAATAACATTTTTAAGACTGTTATTGCACAGTACTGCAGTTGTTCTTGGTGCCCTGACCCCCCCCCCTTACTAACCTGACCCCCCCCTCTACCCTATGTGAACAGGTGACCCTGCTGTTCCCTCTCTTCCATGAGCACGCCGCCCCTCAGCCGGTACAGGATGGAACGGTTGAACCGCTCCTCATCCTCCGCGATCTCCAAGACTACAACCGCAGGTTCTCAGGACAACCCAGATCCGTATGTATTTTAAATTCAATTTTTATTTGTCACACGCGCAGAATACAACAGGTCTAGAATTTACAGTGAAATGCTTACTTTGTCTTATGCAATCAGAGACAGATTGTCTGAGTGATTGATACACGTGTATGTGAGAGTCAATTGTCTTCCTGCGGAATAGATTTATTCTTGATTTTATTATAAATCTTGATTTATTAAATCAAGATTTATTGAAAGCAGTTGGCTGCAGAGGCACAGATACTCCTCACATTGAAATGCTTCGGGTTTGTTTCTCGGACCCTGAATCCCATCGCCATATCCTGGCCTATTAATTGATGATAGGCCCTGCTTTACTGAAGTTGTGAGACATTGCAAGTCAAGAAATTGCGATGCATCATTCCATTGTGAGATACAGCTTTAGATTGCAGATAGATAGGCCTAGTGCATGGTTCTGACTCTTGTCTGCATTTTGGCTGACCTGCCTATACTGTGTCCCTCGCTCTCCGTCCCTCGCTAGCTCCATGTGTTTTGTGTTCTCGGAAGTACGGAAACTAACCAGTCTCCTCTGTTCCAAAAAATACTGAATCTTAGGAGTCCGTTCCTATCCGTCTCGAATCTTGACACTCAGAAATGGGAGTCGACACCGGGAGTCGAGGAATCAATGATTTTGGAGTCGACTCTCCACAACTACGAACTCGTCGTTAACCGTTAAGGAAATAGCAGAGAAAGGCAAGCGACAGCCGCAAAGTCCTCTATGACGATACTTTGAGAAGTTAAAATGCTACCTTTTTGAGGTGGATCTCACGTACAGTAATGGTAGTACTGGTGCAATGCTTAACCATCTGAAAGAGGTGCACCTTGAGACTCAAAACGTTGTTGGCGGTAGCACAGCTGCATTGGGAATTCACATGGAATTTAATGATTTTTTTGTTTGTTTGTCGCTTTAATGGGTAACCGATAATATAAAGGAACTGGCAGATTAAAACGTTAAGATAAATTGTCCATTTTGTCACATCCTTAGTACTAATGTTGTGCATTACACTAAATCCTTTTGTCTCTCCCTGCTCTCAGCTGATGGACCGGCTGCGTGACGTCCCCACGTTGCTGCGCCACCTCTTCAGGGAGATGTTCTCCGTCGGCGGCCTGTTCTGGATGTTTCGGATCCGTATCCTGCTGTGTCTGATCGGGGCTCTCACCTACCTGATCTCCCCACTGGACTTCGTCCCTGAGGCTCTGTTCGGTCTGCTAGGCTTCCTGGACGACTTCTTCATCATCCTGCTCCTCTTCATCTATATCTCGATCATGTATCGAGAGGTGGTGACCCAGAGACTGGCAGGGGGATGACACGCGATTCACTTCGGCTGCAGGGAAATCGATTGTGATGCAGGAGCCACGAGGACAATATATGCCATGGTCAAGAGTTACTGATCATCGCTTCGCTTCAGGTCAAAGACACATACAGAGCTCTGTTGCTTTGGACTGGAGTTCCATCATGCAGAAGAGAGGGGACTAGTTAACGGGTCTGCTGGCAAAATGTTTGTTATATGGCAGTTTGTTATTTGATCAGTGGATGTAATCCTATTGAATGTGCTCATCTAAAACGTGTGAGAGAGAGAAAGGGGGCTGGGACAATAAACCGAAAATTACTGAAATTGCATTCATCTTGTTGTTGGACATTTTTTTGTTATTTTGCTACACATTCCTGTAGATTTGTTCTAAAAGCATTTATTTGGTCAACTTTAACTAAAAGCTGTGCATAGGGAGGGAGCCCCGCTGTGCATGGGGAGGGAGCCCCGCTGTGCATGGGGAGGGAGCCCCGCTGTGCATGGGGAGGGAGCCCCGCTGTGCATGGGGAGGGAGCCCCGCTGTGCATGGGGAGGGAGCCCCGCTGTGCATGGGGAGGGAGCCCCGCTGTGCATGGGGAGGGAGCCCCGCTGTGCATGGGGAGGGAGCCCCGCTGTGCATGGGGAGGGAGCCCCGCTGTGCATGGGGAGGGAGCCCCGCTGTGCATGGGGAGGGAGCCCCGCTGTGCATGGGGAGGGAGCCCCGCTGTGCATGGGGAGGGAGCCCCGCTGTGCATGGGGAGGGAGCCCCGCTGTGCATGGGGAGGGAGCCCCGCTGTGCATAGGGAGGGAGCCCCGCTGTGCATAGGGAGGGAGGGAGCCCCGCTGTGCATGAGGGAGGGAGCCCCGCTGTGCATAGGGAGGGAGGAGGGAGCCCCGCTGTGCATAGGGAGGAAGGATGTCAATGTGGAGACTATATACAGGGGGTACCTGTACAGAGTCAATGTGGAAGCTATATACAGGGGGTACCGGTACAGAGTCAATGTGGAGGCTATATACAGGGGGTACCTGTACAGAGTCAATGTGGAGACTATATACAGGGGGTACCTGTACAGAGTCAGTGTGGAGGCTATATACAGGGGGTACCGGTACAGAGTCAATGTGGAGACTTTATACACGGGGTACCGGTACTGAGTCAATGTGGAGGCTATATACAGGGGGTACCGGTACAGAGTCAATGTGGAGACTATATACAGGGGGTACCGGTACAGAGTCAATGTGGAGGCTATATACAGGGGGCACCGGTACAGAGTCAATGTGTAGACTATATACAGGGGGTACCGGTACAGAGTCAATGTGGAGGCTATATACAGGGGGTACCGGTACAGAGTCAATGTGGAGGCTATATACAGGGGGTACCGGTACAGAGTCAATGTGGAGACTATATACAGGGGGTACCGGTACAGAGTCAATGTGGAGGCTATATACAGGGGGTACCGGTACAGAGTCAATGTGGAGGCTATATACAGGGGGTACCGGTACAGAGTCAATGTGGAGGCTATATACAGGGGGTTACGGTACAGAGTCAATGTGGAGGCTATATACAGGGGGTACCGGTACAGAGTCAATGTGAAGGCTATATACAGGGGGCACCGGTACAGAGTCAATGTGGAGACTATATACAGGGGGTACCGGTACAGAGTCAATGTGGAGGCTATATACAGGGGGTACTGGTACAGAGTCAATGTGGAGGCTATATACCGGGGGTACCGGTACAGAGTCAATGTGGAGGCTATATACAGGGGGTACCGGTACAGAGTCAATGTGGAGACTATATACAGGGGGTACCGGTACAGAGTCAATGTGGAGGCTATATACAGGGGGTACCGGTACAGAGTCAATGTGGAGGCTATATACAGGGGGTTACGGTACAGAGTCAATGTGGAGGCTATATACAGGGGGTACCGGTACAGAGTCAATGTGAAGGCTATATACAGGGGGCACCGGTACAGAGTCAATGTGGAGACTATATACAGGGGGTACCGGTACAGAGTCAATGTGGAGGCTATATACAGGGGGTACCGGTACAGAGTCAATGTGGAGGCTATATACAGGGGGTACCGGTACAGAGTCAATGTGGAGGCTATATACAGGGGGTTACGGTACAGAGTCAATGTGGAGGCTATATACAGGGGGTACCGGTACAGAGTCAATGTGAAGGCTATATACAGGGGGCACCGGTACAGAGTCAATGTGGAGACTATATACAGGGTGTTACGGTACAGAGTCAATGTGGAGGCTATATACAGGGGGTACCGGTACAGAGTCAATGTGCGGGGCACTGGTTAGTCATGGTAATATATACATATAGGTAGGGGTGAAGTGATTATGTTTAGATAATAAACAGAATAGCAGCAGCGTAAAAGGGGTGGCAGCAATGCAAATAGTCTGAGTAGCCATTATGATTGGCTGTTCAGGAGTCGTGGCTTGGGGGTAGAAGCTGTTAAGAGGCCTTTTGGCGCTTGCTGTGAGGTAGCAGAGAGAACAGTCTATGACTAGGGTGGCTGGGGTCTTTGACCATTTTTAGGGCCTTCCTCTGGTATAGAGGTCCTGGATGGCAGGAAGCTCGGCCCCGGTGATGTACTGGGCTGTACGCACTACCCTCTGTAGTGCCTTGCGGTCGGAGGCCGAGCAGTTGCCATACCAGACAGGGATGCAACCGGTCAGGATGCTCTCGATGTTGCAGCTGTAGAACCTTTTGAGGATCTGAGGACCCATGATAAATCTTTTCAGTCTCCTGAGGGGGAATAGGTTTTGTCGTGCCCTCTTCACAACTATCTTGGTGTGTTTGGACCATGTTAGTTTGTTGGTGATGTAGACACCAAGGAACTTGAAGCTCTCAACCTGCTCCACTACAGCCCAGTCGATGAGAATGGGGGCGTTCTTTGTCCTCCTTTTCCTGTAGTCCACAATCATCTCCTTTGTCTTGATCACATTGAGGGAGAGGTTGTTGTCCTGGCACCACACGGCCAGGTCTCTGACCTCCCTATAGGATGTCTCGTCATTGAGGGAGAGGTTGTTGTCCTGGCACCACACGGCCTGGTCTCTGACCTCCCTATAGGCTGTCGTTGACGGTGACCACCCGCGGTTGTGTCGTCGGTAAACTTAATGACGGAGTATCTTTTGAATTCATCCTTAGAGGAACTTACTTTTTGAACTAACTCTCTCTGAAGTTGGATTCTACATTTGATAGCTTCTCAAACTGATAGATGTCACTAAGCCTTTAATTTCATGATTCATATACATTTACATTTAAGTCATTTAGCAGACGCTCTTACACGTGGTTTGACCACAGACGGCTTTAAATCTGAAGGTCTGAACTTGCTTTCATTTTAGACTTTCCTTTTGCCCAAAATATTGTCTCTTTGCTTTGTAACGCTCAGGTCTGTCCAATTTGGCAATTTAGATTTTCATGCAAATATTCAAATATATGCAGAAAAACAATATGCACATTTTCCCACCAGGATAGAAGGCTCTGCGTGATGACAGTGCATGTAAACAACTTTTTGTGGTTAAATTCAAATAAATAAAAATGAATAAAAAAGTTAAATGGGTTTTCCAACACATTAAATACAAGTTAACCCTTTGTGTGGTATTCATGTTTTTGTTTGTTTTTTGTTTTTCACCCAATGTTCATGTTTTTGTTTGTCACCCAATTTTGTTTTTCACCCAATGGTGGTCTGATGGACCCACAACATAAAACCAATACAGCCATAACAATTTATGTAAAAATACTTAATACTTAAATGTTGACTTATATCAATTACAAGCAATATAGACAGCATGCATGGTTAATATTTGCCATTTACCTCAGCTAGATCACATTTATCAATAAAAGCACTTATTTTGGTGGAGAAAATTAGATTTTTCTAAAAAAAGCAAAATCTATTATAATCAAGACTTGGGAGGAATAAATCATGTTGATCTTGAATAAATATAAATGAAACAAGGTTTTTCATCACTAGTGATGTTTACTGCTTTGAAATGAACCAATTGGAAAGACATATTTTACATACAGTATTTTATGGAAATGATAAATGAGCCCCATTGAACCCAAATTAACACCGGTCTACACACCACATGAGAGACAGAGTTTTACTGTGTTTGTGTTGTAAATGTAGTTCTTCCACTTGATGCATGTGTTTCTGCATCCCAGAGAGGGAATCTGTTGATCTGGAAACACCAGCGATGATAAGAACCCCAAAATAGGCACGTAAATGAGTTTGGTCCATCTCCTTCCACCTCTCTCCAAAAACACACCTTCTCTCCATATCAGTCCAGAATGATTTTCTGGATGGCGTCTGGGATGAACAGTACAAAAGAAGACCATGTACTGCACATGACATCTGTAAACACGGGCACCCTCATAGATATCATCCTGACCAACTTACCCTCTAAATACACCTCTGCTTGTTTTCAACCAAGATCTCAGCGATCACTGCCTCATTGCTTGCGTCCGTAATGGGTCAGCGGTCAAACGACCTCCACTCATCACTGTCAAACGCTCCCCGAAACACTTCAGCGAGCAGGCCATTCTAATCGACCTGGCCCGGGTATTCTGGAAGGATATTGATCTCATCCCGTCAGTAGAGGATGCCTGCCTATTCTTTAAAAGTGCCTTCCTCACCATCTTATATAAGCATGCTCCATTAAAAAAATGTATAACCAGGAACAGATATAGCCCTTGTTTCACTCCAGACGTGACCAGCCCAAAAATCATCCTGTGGCGTACTGCATTAGCATCGAACAGCCCCCGTGATATGCAACTTTTCAGGGAAGTTAGGAACCAATATACACAGGCAGTTAGGAAAGCTAAGGCTAGCTCTTTAAAACAGAAATCCTGTAGCACAAACTTCAAAAAAGTTCTGGGACACTGTAAAGTCCATGGAGAATAAGAGCACCTCCTCCCAGCTGCCCACTACCCCGAGGCTAGGAAAGTGTCACCACCGATAAATCCTCTATAATTGAGAATTTCAATAAGCATTTTTCTACGGCTGGCCATGCTTTCCACCTGGCTACCCCTACCCCGGTCGAGCTTCAATGCCATACAACTCTCTTGTTGCCTCCAACTGCTCTTAAATGCAAGTAAAACTAAATGGATGCTCTTCAACCGATCGCTGCCCGCCCGTCCAGCATCACTACTCTGGACGGTTCTGACTTAGAATATGTGGACAACTACAAATACCTAGGTGTCTGGTTAGACTGTAAACTCTCCTTCCAGACTCATATTAAGCATCTCCAATCCAAAGTTAAATCTAGAAGTGGCTTCCTATATCGAAACAAAGCTTCCTTCACTCACGCTGCCAAACATACCCTCGTAAACTGACCATCCTACCGATCCTCGACTTCGGCGATGTCATTTACAAAATAGCCTCCAAAACCCTACTCAATAAATTGGAGCAGGCTATCACAGTGCCATCCGTTTTGTCACCAAAGCCCCATATACTACCCACCACTGCGACCTGTACGCTCTCGTCGGCTGGCCCTCGCTTTATACTCGTCGCCAAACCCACTGGCTCCAGGTCATCTATAAGTCTTTGCTAGGTAAAGCCCCACCTTGTCTCAGCTCACTGGTCACCATAGCAGCACCCACCTGTAGCACGCGCTCCAGCAGGTATATCTCTCTAGTCACCCCCAAAACCAATTCTTCCTTTGGCCGCCTCTCCTTCCAGTTCTCTGCTGCCAATGACTGGAACGAACTACAAAAATCTCTGAAACTGGAAACACTTATCTCCCTCACTAGCTTTAAGCATCAGCTGTCAGAGCAGCTCATAGATTACTGCACCTGTACATAGCCCATCTATAATTTAGCCCAAACAACTACCTCTTTCCCTACTGTATTTATTTATTTATTTATTTTGCTCCTTTGCACCCCATTATTTCTATCTCTACTCTGCACATTCTTCCACTGCAAATCTACCATTCCAGTGTTTTACTTGCTATATTGTATTTTTCTTTGCCACCATGGCCTTTTGTTTGCCTTCACCTCCCTTATCTCACCTCACTTGCTCACATTGTATATAGACTTATTTTTCTACTGTATTATTGACTGTATGTTTGTTTTACTCCATGTGTAACTCTGTGTTGTTGTATGTGTCAAACTGCTTTGCTTTATCTTGGCCAGGTCGCAGTTGCAAATGAGAACTTGTTCTCAACTAGCCTACCTGGTTAAATAAAGGTGAAATAAATAAACATATTTGTTGTGTCCACCCCCCCCCCCCCCCTAATTGTCACCTGGCTGGGATAGAGAAAATACGGAAAATATCTTTACAATATATCGTTCATGTTCCCTCAAGTAAGTGTGTAGTTTCACACACTCCAAAGGGTAAAGAGTGGGAGACAGGCAGACAGGCAGGGAGACGGAGAGGTTCTTGGTGTTGAAGTAGCAGGCCCAGGGACGAGGAAGACAGACAGGGAGACGAAGAGGTTCTTGGTGTTGAAGTAGCAGGCCCAGGGAGGAGGAAGACAGGCAGGGAGACGAAGAGGTTCTTGGTGTTGAAGTAGCAGGCCCAGGGAGGAGGAAGACAGAGGGAGACGAAGAGGTTCTTGGTGTTGAAGTAGCAGGCCCAGGGAGGAGAAAGACAGGCAGGGAGACGAAGAGGTTCTTGGTGTTGAAGTAGCAGGCCCAGGGAGGAGGAAGACAGACAGGGAGACGAAGAGGTTCTTGGTGTTGAAGTAGCAGGCCCAGGGAGGAGGAAGACAGACAGGGAGACGAAGAGGTTCTTGGTGTTGAAGTAGCAGGCCCAGGGAGGAGGAAGACAGACAGGGAGACGAACAGGTTCTTGGTGTTGAAGTAGCAGGCCCAGGGAGGAGGAAGACAGACAGGGAGACGAACAGGTTCTTGGTGTTGAAGTAGCAGGCCCAGGGAGGAGGAAGACAGAGGGAAGGCACACCAAAAACCTTTTTGTTTCATTTGTAGTTATTTTCATCCACACACTTTTCCAGCGGACCTAAACACTACCATATATAATATAAATGTGTAGAGGGGTACACAGTGTGCATTGAAAGAAAATGTGCTCTCTTACATAGTCCAGTTTAACATGAGAAGACACCAGGCGGCAATATAGTCCAGTTTAACATGAGAAGACACCAGGTGGCAATATAGTCCAGTTTAAAACGAGAAGACACCAGGCGGCAGTATAGTCCAGTTTAACATGAGAAGACACCAGGTGGCAGGATAGTCCAGTTTAACATGAGAAGACACCAGGTGGCAGTATAGTCCAGTTTTACATGAGAAGACACCAGGTGGCAGTATAGTCTAGTTTAACATGATAAGACACCAGGTGGCAGTATAGTCCAGTTTAACATGAGAAGACACCAGGCGGCAGTATAGTCCAGTTTAACATGAGAAGACACCAGGTGGCAATATAGTCCAGATTAACATGAGAAGACACCAGGCGGCAATATAGTCCAGTTTAACATGAGAAGACACCAGGTGGCAATATAGTCCAGTTTAACACGAGAAGACACCAGGCGGCAGTATAGTCCAGTTTAACATGAGAAGACACCAGGTGGCAGGATAGTCCAGTTTAACATGAGAAGACACCAGGTGGCAGTATAGTCCAGTTTAACACGAGAAGACACCAGGTGGCAGTATAGTCCAGATTAACACGAGAAGACACCAGGTGGCAGTATAGTCCAGTTTAACACGAGAAGACACCAGGTGGCAGTATAGTCCAGATTACCACGAGAAGACACCAGGCGGCAGGATAGTCCAGTTTAACATGAGAAGACACCAGGCGGCAGTATAGTCCAGTTTAACATGAGAAGACACCAGGGGGCAGTATAGTCCAGTTTAACATGAGAAGACACCAGGTGGCAGTATAGTCCAGTTTAACATGAGAAGACACCAGGCAACAGTATAGTCCAGTTTAACATGAGAAGACACCAGGTGGCAGTATAGTCCAGTTTAACATGAGAAGACACCAGATGGCAGGATAGTCCAGTTTAACATGAGAAGACACCGGATGGCAGGATAGTCCAGTTTAACATGAGAAGACACCAGTCGGCAGTATAGTCCAGTTTAACATGAGAAGACACCAGGCGGCAGTATAGTCCAGATTAACACGAGAAGACACCAGGTGGCAGTATAGTCCAGATTAACACGAGAAGACACCAGGTGGCAGGATAGTCCAGATTAACATGAGAAGACACCAGATGGCAGTATAGTCCAGTTTAATATGAGAAGACACTAGGCGGCAGTATAGCCCAGTTTAACATGAGAAGACACCAGGCGGCAGTATAGTCCAGTTTAACATGAGAAGACACCAGGCGGCAGTATAGTCCAGTTTAACATGAGAAGACACCAGGTGGCAATATAGTCCAGATTAACATGAGAAGACACCAGGCGGCAATATAGTCCAGTTTAACATGAGAAGACACCAGGTGGCAATATAGTCCAGTTTAACACGAGAAGACACCAGGTGGCAGTATAGTCCAGATTAACATGAGAAGACACCAGATGGCAGTATAGTCCAGTTTAACATGAGAAGACACCGGGCGGCAGTATAGTCCAGATTAACACGAGAAGACACCAGGTGGCAGTATAGTCCAGATTAACACGAGAAGACACCAGGTGGCAGTATAGTCCAGTTTAACACGAGAAGACACCAGGTGGCAGTATAGTCCAATTTAACACGAGAAGACACCAGGTGGCAGTATAGTCCAGTTTAACATGAGAAGACACCGGGCGGCAGTATAGTCCAGATTAACACGAGAAGACACCAGGTGGCAGTATAGTCCAGTTTAACACGAGAAGACACCAGGTGGCAGTATAGTCCAGATTAACACGAGAAGACACCAGGCGGCAGGATAGTCCAGTTTAACATGAGAAGACACCAGGCGGCAGTATAGTCCAGTTTAACATGAGAAGACACCAGGCGGCAGTATAGTCCAGTTTAACATGAGAAGACACCAGGCGGCAGGATAGTCCAGTTTAACATGAGAAGACACCAGATGGCAGGATAGTCCAGTTTAACATGAGAAGACACCGGATGGCAGGATAGTCCAGTTTAACATGAGAAGACACCAGGCGGCAGTATAGTCCAGTTTAACATGAGAAGACACCAGGCGGCAGTATAGTCCAGATTAACACGAGAAGACACCAGGTGGCAGTATAGTCCAGATTAACACGAGTAGACACCAGGTGGCAGGATAGTCCAGATTAACATGAGAAGACACCAGATGGCAGTATAGTCCAGTTTAATATGAGAAGACACTAGGCGGCAGTATAGCCCAGTTTAACATGAGAAGACACCAGGCGGCAGTATAGTCCAGTTTAACACGAGAAGACACCAGGTGGCAGTATAGTCCAGTTTAACATGAGAAGACACCGGGCGGCAGTATAGTCCAGATTAACACGAGAAGACACCAGGTGGCAGTATATTCCAGTTTAACACGAGAAGACACCGGGCGGCAGTATAGTCCAGATTAACACGAGAAGACACCAGGTGGCAGTATAGTCCAGATTAACACGAGAAGACACCAGGTGGCAGTATAGTCCAGATTAACACGAGAAGACACCAGGTGGCAGTATAGTCCAGTTTAACACGAGAAGACACCAGGTGGCAGTATAGTCCAGATTAACACGAGAAGACACCAGGTGGCAGTATAGTCCAGTTTAACACGAGAAGACACCAGGCAGCAGTATAGTCCAGATTAACACGAGAAGACACCAGGTGGCAGTATAGTCCAGTTTAACACGAGAAGACACCAGGCGGCAGTATAGTCCAGATTAACACGAGAAGACACCGGACGGCAGTATAGTCCAGATTAACACGAGAAGACACCAGGTGGCAGTATAGTCCAGTTTAACACGAGAAGACACTAGGCGGCAGTATAGTCCAGTTTAACATGAGAAGACACCAGGTGGCAGTATAGTCCAGATTAACACGAGAAGACACCAGATGGCAGTATAGTCCAGAACTCTGTGAACCATTTATTTGGGCTGCAATCTGAGGCTGGTAACTCTAATGAACGGCAGTATAGTCCAGATTAACACGAGAAGACACCAGGCGGCAGTATAGTCCAGATTAACACGAGAAGACACTAGGCGGCAGTATAGTCCAGTTTAACATGAGAAGACACCAGGTGGCAGTATAGTCCAGATTAACACGAGAAGACACCAGATGGCAGTATAGTCCAGAACTCTGTGAACCATTTATTTGGGCTGCAATCTGAGGCTGGTAACTCTAATGAACGGCAGTATAGTCCAGATTAACACGAGAAGACACCAGACGGCAGTATAGTCCAGATTAACACGAGAAGACACCAGGTGGCAGTATAGTCCAGATTAACACGAGAAGACACCAGGTGGCAGTATAGTCCAGTTTAACACGAGAAGACACCAGGCGGCAGTATAGTCCAGTTTAACACGAGAAGACACCAGGTGGCAGTATAGTCCAGTTTACCACGAGAAGACACCAGGCGGCAGTATAGTCCAGTTTACCACGAGAAGACACCAGGCGGCAGTATAGTCCAGTTTACCACGAGAAGACACCAGGCGGCAGTATAGTCCAGTTTAACATGAGAAGACACCAGGTGGCAGTATAGTCCAGATTAACACGAGAAGACACCAGGCGGCAGTATAGTCCAGTTTAACATGAGAAGACACCGGACGGCAGTATAGTCCAGTTTAACATGAGAAGACACCAGGCGGCAGTATAGTCCAGTTTAACATGAGCAGACACCAGGTGGCAGGATAGTCCAGTTTAACATGAGAAGACACCGGGTGGCAGTATAGTCCAGTTTAACATGAGAAGACACCAGGTGGCAGTATAGTCCAGTTTACCACGAGAAGACACCAGGTGGCAGTATAGTCCAGTTTACCACGAGAAGACACCAGGTGGCAGTATAGTCCAGATTAACACGAGAAGACACCAGGTGGCAGTATAGTCCAGATTAACACGAGAAGACACCAGGCGGCAGTATAGTCCAGATTAACACGAGAAGACACCAGGCGGCAGTATAGTCCAGATTAACACGAGAAGACACCAGGTGGCAGTATAGTCCAGTTTAACACGAGAAGACACCAGGTGGCAGTATAGTCCAGTTTACCATGAGAAAATGCAGTAACCAGTAGAAGGAGAGAAGTTGAAAACCCAGCCTTCCTGACTATTTTCCCCCTATAACCATGTTCAGTCTGAGTTTGTGTTTTTCTGCTTCTGGGTGAATGATTTGACCAGTGTTTTACATATTCACACATCTGTGATTGTAAATACTTCTGTTATTGACACTAAAGGGAACGTTTTTTCAATGCACTGCAAATGTTGATATCTTCGTGAGAAACTTTTACTTGTCTTTATTTGTATTTAAATGCCCTCTGCTCTACTAGGAGCTGACATGAATAAGTCAAGTCAGTCAAGTCGTTGTATCTACGGTACCAGGTTTTATTCTCTCCCTCTTTCTGTCTCTCTCTCTCTCTCTCTCTCTCACTCTGCTAAATCTGGTGCAATGCATAATGTCTCTGTTTACTGAGACTTACAGTACCAGTCAAAAGTGTGGACACACCTACTCATTCAAGGGTTTTTCTTTATTTTTTCATAATTTTTACATTTTAGAATAATAATGAAGACATCAAAACTATAAAATAACGCATATGGAATCATGTAGTAACCAAAGAAATGTTAAACAAATCCAAATATATTTAAGATACTTCAAAGTAGCCACCCTTTCCCTTGATGACATCTTTGCACACTCTTGGCATTCTCTCAACCAGCTTCATGAGGTAGTCACCTGGAATGCATTTCAATTAACAGGTGTGCCTTGTTAAAAGTACATTTGTGGAATTTCTTTCCATAATGCGTTTGAGCCAATCAGTTGTGTTGTGACAAGGTGGGGTGGCATACAGAAGATACCTCTATTTGGTAGAAGACCAAGTCCATATTATGGCAAGAACAGCTCAAATAAGCAAAGAGAAATGACTGTCCATTGTTACTTTAAGACATGAAGGTCAGTCAATGCGGAAAATGTCAAGAACTTTGAAAGTTTATTCAAGTGCAGTCGCAAAAACCATCAAGCGCTATGATGAAACTGGCTCTCATGAGGACCGCCACAGGAAAGGAAGACACAGAGTCACCTCTGCTGCAGAGGATAAGTTCATTAGAGTTACCAGCCTCAGATTGCAGCCCAAATAAATGGTTCACAGAGTTCAAGTTACAGACACATCTCAACATCAACTGTTCAGAGGAGACTGTGTGAATCAGGCCTTCATGGTCGAATTGCTGCAAAGAAACCACTACTAAAGGACACCAATAATAACAAGAGACTTGCTTGGGCTAAGAAACACGAACCATGGATATTAGAATAATGGAAATCTGTCCTCACTCTCTCCCCTGAGTCCAAATTTGAGATTTTTGTCTCCAACAGCCGTATCTTTGTGAGACACAGAGTAGGTGAACGGATGATTTCCGCATGTGTGGGTCCCACTGTGAAACGTGGAGGAGGAGGTGTGATGGTGTGGGGGGTGCTGTGCTGGTAACACTGTCAGTGATAAATTTAGAATTCAAGGCACACTTAACCAGCATGGCTACCACAGCATTCTGCAGCAATACGCCATCCAATCTGGTTTGCACTTAGTGGGACTATCATTTGTTTTTCAACGGGACAATGACCCAACACACCTCCAGGCTGTGTAAGGGCTATT
The DNA here is from genome assembly GCF_029448725.1 of Salvelinus fontinalis. Taxonomy (NCBI): domain Eukaryota; kingdom Metazoa; phylum Chordata; class Actinopteri; order Salmoniformes; family Salmonidae; genus Salvelinus; species Salvelinus fontinalis. Next base: position 6,113,481 of record NC_074685.1, on the reverse strand, counting down.
TGACCAAGAAGGAGAGTGATGGAGTCCTGCATCAGATGACCTGGCCTCCACAATCACCCAACCTCAACCCAATTGAGATAGTTTGGGATGAGTTGGACCGCAGATTGAAGGAAAAGCAGCCAACAAGTGCTCAGCATATGTGGGAACTCCTTCAAGACTGTTGGAAAAGCATTCCAGGTGAAGCTGGTTGAGAAGGGCGAGAGCGTGCAAAGCTGTCATCAAGGCAAACGATGGCTAATTTAAAAAATATATAATATATTTCGATTTGTTTAACACTTTTGGTTACTACATGATTCCATATGTGTTATTTCATAGTTTTGATGTCTTCGGTATTATTCTACAATGTAGAAAATAGTAAAAATAAAGAAAAATCCTGGAATGGGTAGGTGTGTCCAAACGTTTGACTGGTACTTCATGTGCTGCGTTCAGTGAATCCACCAAGTGGCCTAATTTTTCAGTTAATGTCATCATTCACATAATGTGTACCATTTTAAGATTATGAATAAGGGAAGATAAATATGTATGAAAGCTAGTCGTCTCTCGTCGAATGACATGAAACACTTCACAGAAGAATCCCGTACGTAGTTCCCACTCCTATTAGTAATACTGTTGACCATTTACCAACGAAGGGGCTTCGGCTTCGGCTTCAGAACTTCGACTTGCCTCAAGAAAGAAAATGTGTGCGTTAAAAAAAACAGCCGAACAAACAAAAACATCAGAAAATGCTGTACTATATGATGAATGGTTTTGACTGGGAAGCAGGCGACAGGCTTGGCTGTCTCATTGTTCCCGGTCGGAATAAGGTGACAGGCTTGGCTGTCTCATTGTTCCCGGTCGGAACGAGGCGACAGGCTTGGCTGTCTCATTGTTCCCCGGCGAAACGAGGCGACAGGCTTGGCTGTCTCATTGTTCCCGGTCGGAACGAGGCGACAGGCTTGGCTATCTCATTGTTCCCGGTCGGAACGAGGCGAAAGGCTTGGCTGTCTCATTGTTCCCGGTCGGAACGAGGCGACAGGCTTGGCTATCTCATTGTTCTCGGTCGGAACGAGGCGACAGGCTTGGCTGTCTCATTGTTCCCGGTCGGAACGAGGCAACAGGCTCGGCTGTCTCATTGTTCCCGGTCGGAATGAGGCGACAGGCTCGGCTGTCTCATTGTTCCCGGTCGGACGAGGCGACAGGCTTGGCTGTCTCATTGTTCCCGGTAGGAACGAGGCGACAGGCTTGGCTGTCTCATTGTTCCCCGACGGAACGAGGCGACAGGCTTGGCTGTCTCATTGTTCCCGGTCGGAACGAGGCGACAGGCTTGGCTGTCTCATTGTTCCCGGTCGGAACGAGGCGACAGGCTTGGCTGTCTCATTGTTCCCGGTCGGAACGAGGGGACAGGCTCGGCTGTCTCATTGTTCTCGGTCGGAACGAGGCGACAGGCTTGGCTGTCTCATTGTTCCCCGACGGAACGAGGCGACAGGCTTGGCTATCTCATTGTTCCCCGACGGAACGAGGCGACAGGCTTGGCTGTCTCATTGTTCCCGGTCGGAACGAGGCGACAGGCTCGGCTGTCTCATTGTTCCCCGACGGAACGAGGCGACAGGCTTGGCTGTCTCATTGTTCCAGTCGGAACAGGGCAACAGGCTTGGCTGTCTCAATGTTCCCGGTCGGAACGAGGCGACAGGCTTGGCTGTCTCAATTTTCCCCGACGGAACGAGGTGACAGGCTTGGCTGTCTCACTGTTCCCGGTCGGAACGAGGCGACAGGCTTGGCTGTCTCATTGTTCCCGGTCGGAACGGGGCGACAGGCTTGGCTGTCTCATTGTTCCAGTCGGAACAGGGCGACAGGCTTGGCTGTCTCATTGTTCCCGGTCGGAACGAGGCGACAGGCTTGGCTATCTCATTGTTCCCCGACGGAACGAGGCGACAGGCTTGGCTATCTCATTGTTCCCCGACGGAACGAGGCGACAGGCTTGGCTGTCTCATTGTTCCCCGACGGAACGAGGCGACAGGCTTGGCTGTCTCATTGTTCCCGGTCGGAACGAGGCGACAGGCTTGGCTGTCTCATTGTTCCCGGTCGGAACGAGGCGACAGGCTTGGCTGTCTCATTGTTCCCGGTCGGAACGAGGCGACAGGCTTGGCTGTCTCATTGTTCCCGGTCGGAACGAGGCGACAGGCTTGGCTGTCTCACTGTTCCCCGTCGGAACGAGGCGACAGGCTTGGCTGTCTCACTGTTCCCGGTCGGAACGAGGCGACAGGCTTGGCTGTCTCATTGTTCCCGGTCGGAACGAGGCGACAGGCTTGGCTGTCTCACTGTTCCCGGTCGGAACGAGGCGACAGGCTTGGCTGTCTCATTGTTCCCGGTCGGAACGAGGCGACAGGCTTGGCTGTCTCATTGTTCCCGGTCGGAACGAGGCGACAGGCTTGGCTGTCTCATTGTTCCCGGTCGGAACGAGGCGACAGGCTTGGCTGTCTCACTGTTCCCGGTCGAAACGAGGCGACAGGCTTGGCTGTCTCACTGTTCCCGGTCGGAACGAGGCGACAGGCTTGGCTGTCTCATTGTTCCCCGGCGGAACGAGGCGACAGGCTTGGCTGTCTCACTGTTCCCGGTCGGAACGAGGCGACAGGCTTGGCTGTCTCATTGTTCCCGGTCGGAACGGGGCGACAGGCTTGGCTGTCTCATTGTTCCAGTCGGAACAGGGCGACAGGCTTGGCTGTCTCAATGTTCCCGGTCGGAACGAGGCGACAGGCTTGGCTGTCTCAATGTTCCCGGTCGGAACGAGGCGACAGGCTTGGCTGTCTCATTGTTCCCCGGCGGAACGAGGCGACAGGCTTGGCTGTCTCATTGTTCCCGTTTGGAACGTAGCGACAGGCTTGGCTGTCTCATTGTTCCCGGTCGGAACGAGGCGACAGGCTTGGCTGTCTCATTGTTCCCGGTCGGAACGTAGCGACAGGCTTGGCTGTCTCATTGTTCCCGGTCGGAACGAGGCGCGCCGGTTCACTCATAAGGAGACAGAGGAAATCACTCTGTGTATCTTATATTGGCTATGAATATTTACTTAGAAATGTGCTGGTTGGAACAGACATAACTGACATAGTTTAACCCTGCCTCAGTAGTATACCGTCTTCGTGCTCCAAGAGCATGGGCAATGACTCATCGTCAATTAGTCATTGTCATAAAGCTAGCGCACACACAGCTACTGAATGTCAGCTAGACTGACTCCTGTCCAATCCAACAGCGTGTGCGCCTATACATAAAATATAACCCAATTTGGCGTCTTTCTATTGGCTGTTATCCCAGATCCACCTGTTTCCATGTCTCTATGGAAAACCACCATATATGTGAAACCTTGATGAAACTCATCCTATGTTGATTTTCCAGGCAATCTTAAAAAGCAACAATCTCTCATTTATTTTTGAGCCAAACAAACTTCCCGATTTTGAGAGTACAATCAATAAATGCCATATGTTGTTCCTGATAATAAAACGTATAGATCGTATGAAGACGATAGATGCACGTGAGGCCAAACCGTATCATGTGAATTCGGTAAGTAGCATTTTAAAATCATTTGAGGAAGCATTCTAGTCGTGACAAGGCCCTGACATGCATTTCCTTCTTCTGTTGCCAAACCAGACGTCTCGTGTTGATCCAGAACTCTTTATTATTCTCCCCAAGGCTCTGGGCTGGATCCAAGATTATGACTGGGAATCTGAAGTGACTTGTTCATCTGTGTTCCTCTGAGACCCAGACATTCACTGTGTGTGTGCGTGTGTGCGTGTGCGTGTGCGTGTGTGTGTGTGTGTGTGTGTGTGTGTGTGTGTGTGTGTGTGTGTGTGTGTGTGTGTGTGTGTGTGTGTGTGTGTGTGTGTGTGTGTGTGTGTGTGTGTGTAACAGAGCAGTTCTGCGTGTCTTGATCAGTCCGATGGAGGGAGAAAGTAGACAGACAATGGAACACATTTCAAGGAGAGTAACAAGTCTCATAATTCATCTAACCTGGTGATATTTAAAGGTGAGAGAGAGAACACATCACTGTCAGTCTACATTCTGCCTTGGTCTCTTCCACCATGTAGAGGTGCTTTAATACAGTCTACATTCTGCCTTGGTCTCTTCCACCATGTAGAGGTGCTGAATACAGTCTACATTCTGCCTTGGTCTCTTCCACCATGTAGAGGTGCTGAATACAGTCTACATTCTGCCTTGGTCTCTTCCACCATGTAGAGGTGCTTTAATACAGTCTACATTCTGCCTTGGTCTCTTCCACCATGTAGAGGTGCTGAATACAGTCTACATTCTGCCTTGGTCTCTTCTACCATGTAGAGGTGCTGAATACAGTCTACATTCTGCCTTGGTCTCTTCCACCATGTAGAGGTGCTTAAATACAGTCTACATTCTGCCTTGGTCTCTTCCACCATGTAGAGGTGCTGAATACATTCTACATTCTGCCTTGGTCTCTTCTACCATGTAGAGGTGCTGAATACAGTCTACATTCTGCCTTGGTCTCTTCCACCATGCAGAGGTGCTGAATACAGTCTACATTCTGCCTTGGTCTCTTCCACCATGTAGAGGTGCTGAATACATTCTACATTCTGCCTTGGTCTCTTCCACCATGTAGAGGTGCTGAATACAGTCTACATTCTGCCTCGGTCTCTTCCACCATGTAGAGGTGCTGAATACAGTCTACATTCTGCCTTGGTCTCTTCCACCATGTAGAGGTGCTGAATACAGTCTACATTCTGCCTTGGTCTCTTCCACCATGCAGAGGTGCTGAATACAGTCTACATTCTGCCTTGGTCTCTTCCACCATGTAGAGGTGCTGAATACAGTCTACATTCTGCCTTGGTCTCTTCCACCATGTAGAGGTGCTGAATACATTCTACATTCTGCCTTGGTCTCTTCCACCATGTAGAGGTGCTGAATACAGTCTACATTCTGCCTTGGTCTCTTCCACCATGTAGAGGTGCTGTATAACACCTTGAGTTATGTTACATATAGCCTGGGTGAGAACAGTGTTCAGCCTGGTTTAACCAGGCTAAGTTACATCAACATCCAGGAGGATTCACATCAGTGCCAAAACCAGCATCTGAAACCAATAAAGACGTTTGAGCAATGGTACTCACTCCTCTGTCCCGTCTCATGGTTGGTTGCTTTCTCCCAGGGTAAAATGTCAGTCAACTCCAAATCCATATAAATCAGGCTGTTCCCACACCCTGCCGTTCATCTGGGTGTGGGTCCTCTTAGCCAACAGCCAGGGTCTGTCCCAACGGGCCCTGGTCAAATGTTGGGCCCTTAAAAGGGTGACATTTGGGGTGCATTCGGGGTTTGTGGGTCCTGTGCTTGTATTCATAAGGCCTCTCATAGTAATGTTGATCTAGGATCAGGTACTCCCTTTATTTAATAATGTAAGGGTTAGGGTAATGTCATCCACTATAAGGGTTAGGGTAATGTCATTCACTATAAGGGTTAGGGTTTTGGTTAGGGTAATGTCATCCACTATAAGGGTTAGGGTAATGTCATCCATTGATCTAGGATCAGGTACCCCCTTTATTTAATAATGTGTTTATGATTTAAAAGGTAAAAGCGATCCTAGATCAGCACTCCAACTCTGAGAGGCTTTTGGGAATTCGGGGGCCCAGTGCCTGGTTCCTAGTGCCTGGTTCCCACTGCCTGGTTCCTAGTGTCTGGTTCCCACTGCCTGGTTCCTAGTGCCTGGTTCCCAGTGCCTGGTTCATAGTGCCTGGTTCCCACTGCCTGGTTCCTAGTGCCTGGTTCCTAGTGCCTGGTTCCTAGTGCCTGGTTCCCAGTGCCTGGTTCCCAGTGCCTGGTTCCCACTGCCTGGTTCCTAGTGCCTGGTTCCCACTGCCTGGTTCCCAGTGCCTGGTTCCCAGTGCCTGGTTCCTAGTGCCTGGTTCCCAGTGCCTGGTTCCTAGTGCCTGGTTCCTAGTGTCTGGTTCCTAGTGCCTGGTCCCTAGTGCCTGGTTCCTAGTGCCTGGTTCCTAGTGCATGGTTCCCACTGCCTGGTTCCCACTGCCTGGTTCCCACTGCCTGGTTCCCAGTGCCTGGTTCCCACTGCCTGGTTCCTAGTGCCTGGTTCCCAGTGCCTGGTTCCCAGTGCCTGGTTCCCAGTGCCTGGTTTCTAATGTCTGGTTCCTAGTGCCTGGTTCCTAGTGCCTGGTTCCCACTGCCTGGTTCCCACTGCCTGGTTCCTAGTGCCTGGTTCCTAGTGCCTGGTTCCTAGTGCCTGGTTCCCAGTGCCTGGTTCCTAGTGCCTGGTTCCTAGTGCCTGGTTCCCACTGCCTGGTACCTAGTGCCTGGTTCCCACTGCCTGGTTCCCAGTGCCTGGTTCCCAGTGCCTGGTTCCTAGTGTCTGGTTCCTAGTGTCTGGTTCCTAGTGTCTGGTTCCTAGTGCCTGGTTCCCAGTGCCTGGTTCCCAGTGCCTGGTTCCCACTGCCTGGTTCCTAGTGCCTGGTTCCCACTGCCTGGTTCCCAGTGCCTGGTTCCCAGTGCCTGGTTCCTAGTGCCTGGTTCCCAGTGCCTGGTTCCTAGTGCCTGGTTCCTAGTGTCTGGTTCCTAGTGCCTGGTCCCTAGTGCCTGGTTCCTAGTGCCTGGTTCCTAGTGCATGGTTCCCACTGCCTGGTTCCCACTGCCTGGTTCCCACTGCCTGGTTCCCAGTGCCTGGTTCCCACTGCCTGGTTCCTAGTGCCTGGTTCCCAGTGCCTGGTTCCCAGTGCCTGGTTCCCAGTGCCTGGTTTCTAATGTCTGGTTCCTAGTGCCTGGTTCCTAGTGCCTGGTTCCCACTGCCTGGTTCCCACTGCCTGGTTCCTAGTGCCTGGTTCCTAGTGCCTGGTTCCTAGTGCCTGGTTCCCAGTGCCTGGTTCCTAGTGCCTGGTTCCTAGTGCCTGGTTCCCACTGCCTGGTACCTAGTGCCTGGTTCCCACTGCCTGGTTCCCAGTGCCTGGTTCCCAGTGCCTGGTTCCTAGTGTCTGGTTCCTAGTGTCTGGTTCCTAGTGTCTGGTTCCTAGTGCCTGGTTCCCAGTGCATGGTTCCCAGTGCCGGGTTCCTAGTGCCCGGTTCCCACTGCCTGGTTCCTAGTGTCTGGTTCCTAGTGCCTGGTTCCTAGTGTCTGGTTCCTAGTGCCTGGTTCCTAGTGCCTGGTTCCTAATGCCTGTTTCCCACTGCCTGGTTCCCACAGCCTGGTTCCCACTGCCTGGTTCCTAGTGCCTGGTTCCTAGTGCCTGGTTCCCACTGCCTGGTTCCCACAGCCTGGTTCCAACTGCCTGGTTCCTAGTGCCTGGTTCCTAGTGCCTGATTCCCAGTAACTGGTTCCTAGTGCCTGGTTCCCACTGCCTGGTTCCCACTGCCTGGTTCCCACTGCCTGGTTCCTAGTGCCTGGTTCCTAGTGCCTGGTTCCTAGTGCCTGGTTCCCAGTGCCTGGTTCCTAGTGCCTGGTTCCTAGTGTCTGGTTCCTAGTGCCTGGTCCCTAGTGCCTGGTTCCTAGTGCCTGGTTCCTAGTGCATGGTTCCCACTGCCTGGTTCCCACTGCCTGGTTCCCACTGCCTGGTTCCCAGTGCCTGGTTCCCAGTGCGTGGTTCCTAGTGTCTGGTTCCTAGTGTCTGGTTCCTAGTGTCTGGTTCCTAGTGCCTGGTTCCCAGTGCATGGTTCCCAGTGCCTGGTTCCTAGTGCCTGGTTCCCACTGCCTGGTTCCTAGTGTCTGGTTCCTAGTGCCTGGTTCCTAGTGTCTGGTTCCTAGTGCCTGGTTCCTAGTGCCTGATTGCTAATGCCTGTTTCCCACTGCCTGGTTCCCACAGCCTGGTTCCCACTGCCTGGTTCCTAGTGCCTGGTTCCTAGTGCCTGGTTCCCACTGCCTGGTTCCCACAGCCTGGTTCCCACTGCCTGGTTCCTAGTGCCTGGTTCCTAGTGCCTGATTCCCAGTAACTGGTTCCTAGTGCCTGGTTCCCACTGCCTGGTTCCCACTGCCTGGTTCCCACTGCCTGGTTCCTAGTGCCTGGTTCCTAGTGCCTGGTTCCTAGTGCCTGGTTCCCAGTGCCTGGTTCTTAGTGCCTGGTTCCTAGTGTCTGGTTCCTAGTGCCTGGTCCCTGGTGCCTGGTTCCTAGTGCCTGGTTCCTAGTGCATGGTTCCCACTGCCTGGTTCCCACTGCCTGGTTCCCAGTGCCTGGTTCCCACTGCCTGGTTAATAGTGCCTGGTTCCCAGTGCCTGGTTCCCAGGGCCTGGTTCCCAGTGCCTGGTTTCTAATGTCTGGTTCCTAGTGCCTGGTTCCTAGTGCCTGGTTCCCACTGCCTGGTTCCCAGCGCCTGGTTCCCACTTCCTGGTTCCTAGTGCCTGGTTCCTAGTGCCTGGTTCCCAGTGCCTGGTTCCCAGTGCCTGGTTCCTAGTGCCTGGTTCCCACTGCCTGGTTCCTAGTGTCTGGTTCCTAGTGCCTGGTTCCTAGTGTCTGGTTCCTAGTGCCTGGTTCCTAGTAACTGGTTCCTAGTGCCTGGTTCCCAATGCCTGGTTACCACTGCCTGGTTCCCACTGCCTGGTTCCTAGTGCCTGGTTCCTAGTGCCTGGTTCCTAGTGCCTGGTTCCCAGTGCCTGGTTCCTAGTGCCTGGTTCCTAGTGTCTGGTTCCTAGTGCCTGGTCCCTAGTGCCTGGTTCCTAGTGCCTGGTTCCTAGTGCCTGGTTCCCACTGCCTGGTTCCCACTGCCTGGTTCCTAGTGCCTGGTTCCTAGTGCCTGGTTCCTAGTGCCTGGTTCCCACTGCCTGGTTCCTAGTGTCTGGTTCCTAGTGCCTGGTTCCTAGTGTCTGGTTCCTAGTGCCTGGTTCCTAATGCCTGTTTCCCACTGCCTGGTTCCCACAGCCTGGTTCCCACTGCCTGGTTCCCAGTGCCTGGTTCCTAGTGCCTGGTTCCCACTGCCTGGTTCCCACAGCCTGGTTCCCACTGCCTGGTTCCTAGTGCCTGGTTCCTAGTGCCTGGTTCCCAGTAACTGGTTCCTAGTGTCTGGTTCCCACTGCCTGGTTCCCACTGCCTGGTTCCCAGTGCCTGGTTCCTAGTGCCTGGTTCCTAGTGCCTGGTTCCCAGTGCCTGGTTCCTAGTGCCTGGTTCCTAGTGTCTGGTTCCTACTGCCTGGTCCCTAGTGCCTGGTTCCTAGTGCCTGGTTCCTAGTGCATGGTTCCCACTGCCTGGTTCCCACTGCCTGGTTCCCACTGCCTGGTTCCCAGTGCCTGGTTCCCACTGCCTGGTTCCTAGTGCCTGGTTCCCAGTGCCTGGTTCCCAGTGCCTGGTTCCCAGTGCCTGGTTTCTAATGTCTGGTTCCTAGTGCCTGGTTCCTAGTGCCTGGTTCCCACTGCCTGGTTCCCAGCGCCTGGTTCCCACTTCCTGGTTCCTAGTGCCTGGTTCCTAGTGCCTGGTTCCCAGTGCCTGGTTCCCAGTGCCTGGTTCCTAGTGCCTGGTTCCCACTGCCTGGTTCCTAGTGTCTGGTTCCTAGTGCCTGGTTCCTAGTGTCTGGTTCCTAGTGCCTGGTTCCTTGTAACTGGTTCCTAGTGCCTGGTTCCCACTGCCTGGTTCCCACTGCCTGGTTCCCACTGCCTGGTTCCTAGTGCCTGGTTCCTAGTGCCTGGTTCCTAGTGCCTGGTTCCCAGTGCCTGGTTCCTAGTGCCTGGTTCCTAGTGTCTGGTTCCTAGTGCCTGGTCCCTAGTGCCTGGTTCCTAGTGCCTGGTTCCTAGTGCATGGTTCCCACTGCCTGGTTCCCACTGCCTGGTTCCCACTGCCTGGTTCCCAGTGCCTGGTTCCCACTGCATTGTTCCTAGTGCCTGGTTCCTAGTGCCTGGTTCCCAGTGCCTGGTTCCCAGTGCCTGGTTCCCAGTGCTTGGTTTCTAATGTCTGGTTCCTAGTGCCTGGTTCCTAGTGCCTGGTTCCCACTGCCTGGTTCCCAGCGCCTGGTTCCCACTTCCTGGTTCCTAGTGCCTGGTTCCTAGTGCCTGGTTCCCACTGCCTGGTTCCTAGTGCCTGGTTCCTAGTGCCTGGTTCCCACTGCCTGGTACCTAGTGCCTGGTTCCCACTGCCTGGTTCCCAGTGCCTGGTTCCCAGTGCCTGGTTCCCAGTGTCTGGTTCCTAGTGTCTGGTTCCTAGTGTCTGGTTCCTAGTGTCTGGTCCCTAGTGCCTGGTTCCTAGTGTCTGGTTCCTAATGCCTGGTTCCTAGTGCCTGGTTCCTAATGCCTGTTTCCCACTGCCTGGTTCCTAGTGTCTGGTTCCTAGTGCCTGGTTCCTAGTGTCTGGTTCCTAGTGCCTGGTTCCTAGTGCCTGGTTCCTAATGCCTGTTTCCCACTGCCTGGTTCCTAGTGCCTGGTTCCTAGTGCCTGGTTCCCAGTGCCTGGTTCCTAGTGCCTGGTTCCTAGTGTCTGGTTCCTAGTGCCTGGTTCCTAGTGCCTGGTTCCTAGTGCCTGGTTCCTAGTGCATGGTTCCCACTGCGTGGTTCCCACTGCCTGGTTCCCACTGCCTGGTTCCCAATGCCTGGTTCCCACTGCCTGGTTCCTCATGCCTGGTTCCCACTGCCTGGTTCCCACTGCCTGGTTCCCAGTGCCTGGTTCCCAGTGCCTGGTTCCCACTGCCTGGTTCCCAGTGCCTGGTTTCTAATGTCTGGTTCCTAGTGCCTGGTTTCCAGTGCCTGGTTCCTAGTGCCTGGTTCCTAGTGCCTGGTTCCTAGTTCCTGGTTCCTAGTGACTGGTTCCTAGTGCCTGGTTCCTAGTGACTGGTTCCTAGTGCCTGGTTCCTAGTGCCTGGTTCCCAGTGCCTGGTTCCTAGTGCCTGGTTCCTAGTGCCTGGTTCCTAGTGCCTGGTTCCCAGTGCCTGGTTCCCAGTGCCTGGTTCCTAGTGCCTGGTTCCTAGTGCCTGGTTCCTAGTGCCTGGTTCCAAGTGCCTGGTTCCTAGTGCCTGGTTCCTAGTGCCTTGTTCCAAGTGCCTGGTTCCAAGTGCCTGGTTCCCACTGCCTGGTACCCAGTGCCTGGTTCCCAGTGCCTGGTTCCTAGTGCCTGGTTCCTAGTGCCTGGTTCCTAGTGCCTGGTTCCTAGTGCCTGGTTCCCAGTGCCTGGTTCCTAGTGCCTGGTTCCCAGTGCCTGGTTCCTAGTGCCTGGTTCCTAGTGCCTTGTTCCCAGTGCCTGGTTCCCACTGCCTGGTTCCTAGTGCCTGGTACCTAGTGCCTGGTTCCTAGTGCCTTGTTCCAAGTGCCTGGTTCCCACAGCCTGGTTCCCAGTGCCTGGTTCCCAGTGCCTGGTTCCTAGTGCCTGGTTCCTAGTGCCTGGTTCCTAGTGCCTGGTTCCTAGTGCCTGGTTCCTAGTGCCTGGTTCCTAGTGCCTGGTTCCCAGTGCCTGGTTCCTAGTGCCTGGTTCCCAGTGCCTGGTTCCTAGTGCCTGGTTCCTAATGCCTTGTTCCCAGTGCCTGGTTCCCACTGCCTGGTTCCTAGTGCCTGGTTCCTAGTGTCTGGTTCCTAGTGCCTGGTTCCTAGTTCCTGGTTCCCACTGCCTGGTTCCCAGTGCCTGGTTCCCACTGCCTGGTTCCTAGTGCCTGGTTCCTAGTGCCTGGTTCCCACTGCCTGGTTCCTAGTGCCTGGTTCCTAGTGCCTGGTTCCCACTGCCTGGTACCTAGTGCCTGGTTCCCACTGCCTGGTTCCCAGTGCCTGGTTCCCAGTAACTGGTTCTTGGTGTCTGGTTCCTAGTGTCTGGTTCCTAGTGCCTGGTTCCCAGTGCCTGGTTCCCAGTGCCTGGTTCCTAGTGCCTGGTTCCCACTGCCTGGTTCCTAGTGTCTGGTTCCTAGTGCCTGGTTCCTAGTGTCTTGTTCCTAGTGCCTGGTTCCTAGTAACTGGTTCCTAGTGCCTGGTTCCCACTGCCTGGTTCCCACTGCCTGGTTCCCACTGCCTGGTTCCTAGTGCCTGGTTCCTAGTGCCTGGTTCCTAGTGCCTGGTTCCTAGTGCCTGGTTCCTAGTGCCTGGTTCCCAGTGCCTGGTTCCTAGTGCCTGGTTCCTAGTGTCTGGTTCCTAGTGCCTGGTCCCTAGTGCCTGGTTCCTAGTGCTTGGTTCCTAGTGCATGGTTCCCAATGCCTGGTTCCCACTGCCTGGTTCCCACTGCCTGGTTCCCAGTGCCTGGTTCCCACTGCCTGGTTCCTAGTGCCTGGTTCCCACTGCCTGGTTCCCAGTGCCTGGTTCCCAGTGCCTAGTTCCCAGTGCCTGGTTCCCAGTGCCTGGTTTCTAATGTCTGGTTCCTAGTGCCTGGTTCCTAGTGCCTGGTTCCCACTGCCTGGTTCCCAGCGCCTGGTTCCCACTTCCTGGTTCCTAGTGCCTGGTTCCTAGTGCCTGGTTCCCACTGCCTGGTTCCTAGTGCCTGGTTCCCACTGCCTGGTACCTAGTGCCTGGTTCCCACTGCCTGGTTCCCAGTGCCTGGTTCCCAGTGCCTGGTTCCTAGTGTCTGGTTCCTAGTGTCTGGTTCCTAGGGCCTGGTTCCTAGTGCCTGGTTCCCAGTGCATGGTTCCCAGTGCCTGGTTCCTAGTGCCTGGTTCCCACTGCCTGGTTCCTAGTGTCTGGTTCCTAGTGCCTGGTTCCTAGTGTCTGGTTCCCACTGCTTGGTTCCCACAGCCTGGTTCCCACTGCCTGGTTCCTAGTGCCTGGTTCCTAGTGCCTGGTTCCCAGTGCCTGGTTCCTAGTGCCTGGTTCCTAGTGTCTGGTTCCTAGTGCCTGGTTCCTAGTGCCTGGTTCCTAGTGCCTGGTTCCTAGTGCATGGTTCCCACTGCGTGGTTCCCACTGCCTGGTTCCCACTGCCTGGTTCCCAGTGCCTGGTTCCCACTGCCTGGTTCCTCATGCCTGGTTCCCACTGCCTGGTTCCCACTGCCTGGTTCCCAGTGCCTGGTTCCCAGTGCCTGGTTCCCACTGCCTGGTTCCCAGTGCCTGGTTTCTAATGTCTGGTTCCTAGTGCCTGGTTCCCAGTGCCTGGTTCCTAGTGCCTGGTTCCTAGTGCCTGGTTCCTAGTTCCTGGTTCCTAGTGCCTGGTTCCTAGTGCCTGGTTCCTAGTGACTGGTTCCTAGTGCCTGGTTCCTAGTGCCTGGTTCCCAGTGCCTGGTTCCTAGTGCCTGGTTCCTAGTGCCTGGTTCCTAGTGCCTGGTTCCCACTGCCTGGTTCCCAGTGCCTGGTTCCTAGTGCCTGGTTCCTAGTGCCTGGTTCCTAGTCCCTGGTTCCTAGTGCCTGGTTCCTAGTGCCTGGTTCCTAGTGCCTTGTTCCAAGTGCCTGGTTCCCACTGCCTGGTTCCCAGTGCCTGGTTCCCAGTGCCTGGTTCCTAGTGCCTGGTTCCTAGTGCCTGGTTCCTAGTGCCTGGTTCCTAGTGCCTGGTTCCTAGTGCCTGGTTCCTAGTGCCTGGTTCCCAGTGCCTGGTTCCTAGTGCCTGGTTCCCAGTGCCTGGTTCCTAGTGCCTGGTTCCTAGTGCCTTGTTCCCAGTGCCTGGTTCCCTCTGCCTGGTTCCTAGTGCCTGGTTCCCAGTGCCTGGTTCCCAGTGCCTTGTTCCAAGTGCCTGGTTCCCAGTGCCCGGTTCCTAGTGCCTTGTTCCCAGTGCCTGGTTCCCACTGCCTGGTTCCTAGTGCCTGGTTCCTAGTGTCTGGTTCCTAGTGCCTGGTTCCTAGTTCCTGGTTCCCACTGCCTGGTTCCCAGTGCCTGGTTCCCACTGCCTGGTTCCTAGTGCCTTGTTCCAAGTGCCTGGTTCCCAGTGCCTGGTTCCCAGTGCCTGGTTCCTAGTGCCTGGTTCCCACTGCCTGGTTCCTAGTGTCTGGTTCCTAGTGCCTGGTTCCTAGTGTCTTGTTCCTAGTGCCTGGTTCCTAGTAACTGGTTCCTAGTGCCTGGTTCCCACTGCCTGGTTCCCACTGCCTGGTTCCCACTGCATGGTTCCTAGTGCCTGGTTCCTAGTGCCTGGTTCCTAGTGCCTGGTTCCTAGTGCCTGGTTCCTAGTGCCTGGTTCCCAGTGCCTGGTTCCTAGTGCCTGGTTCCTAGTGTCTGGTTCCTAGTGCCTGGTCCCTAGTGCCTGGTTCCTAGTGCTTGGTTCCTAGTGCCTGGTTCCCACTGCCTGGTTCCCAGCGCCTGGTTCCCACTTCCTGGTTCCTAGTGCCTGGTTCCTAGTGCCTGGTTCCCACTGCCTGGTTCCTAGTGCCTGGTTCCCACTGCCTGGTACCTAGTGCCTGGTTCCCACTGCCTGGTTCCCAGTGCCTGGTTCCCAGTGCCTGGTTCCTAGTGTCTGGTTCCTAGTGTCTGGTTCCTAGGGCCTGGTTCCTAGTGCCTGGTTCCCAGTGCATGGTTCCCAGTGCCTGGTTCCTAGTGCCTGGTTCCCACTGCCTGGTTCCTAGTGTCTGGTTCCTAGTGCCTGGTTCCTAGTGTCTGGTTCCCACTGCTTGGTTCCCACAGCCTGGTTCCCACTGCCTGGTTCCTAGTGCCTGGTTCCTAGTGCCTGGTTCCCAGTGCCTGGTTCCTAGTGCCTGGTTCCTAGTGTCTGGTTCCTAGTGCCTGGTTCCTAGTGCCTGGTTCCTAGTGCCTGGTTCCTAGTGCATGGTTCCCACTGCGTGGTTCCCACTGCCTGGTTCCCACTGCCTGGTTCCCAGTGCCTGGTTCCCACTGCCTGGTTCCTCATGCCTGGTTCCCACTGCCTGGTTCCCACTGCCTGGTTCCCAGTGCCTGGTTCCCAGTGCCTGGTTCCCACTGCCTGGTTCCCAGTGCCTGGTTTCTAATGTCTGGTTCCTAGTGCCTGGTTCCCAGTGCCTGGTTCCTAGTGCCTGGTTCCTAGTGCCTGGTTCCTAGTTCCTGGTTCCTAGTGCCTGGTTCCTAGTGCCTGGTTCCTAGTGACTGGTTCCTAGTGCCTGGTTCCTAGTGCCTGGTTCCCAGTGCCTGGTTCCTAGTGCCTGGTTCCTAGTGCCTGGTTCCTAGTGCCTGGTTCCCACTGCCTGGTTCCCAGTGCCTGGTTCCTAGTGCCTGGTTCCTAGTGCCTGGTTCCTAGTCCCTGGTTCCTAGTGCCTGGTTCCTAGTGCCTGGTTCCTAGTGCCTTGTTCCAAGTGCCTGGTTCCCACTGCCTGGTTCCCAGTGCCTGGTTCCCAGTGCCTGGTTCCTAGTGCCTGGTTCCTAGTGCCTGGTTCCTAGTGCCTGGTTCCTAGTGCCTGGTTCCTAGTGCCTGGTTCCTAGTGCCTGGTTCCCAGTGCCTGGTTCCTAGTGCCTGGTTCCCAGTGCCTGGTTCCTAGTGCCTGGTTCCTAGTGCCTTGTTCCCAGTGCCTGGTTCCCTCTGCCTGGTTCCTAGTGCCTGGTTCCCAGTGCCTGGTTCCCAGTGCCTTGTTCCAAGTGCCTGGTTCCCAGTGCCCGGTTCCTAGTGCCTGGTTCCCAGTGCCTGGTTCCCAGTGCCTGGTTCCCACCAGCAGTAAGTATTGAAGCATTTATCCGACTCCCAAATGGCAAATGTCCATCCATTCATTCACCCACGCTCTAAAGCAATGCTCTGTTAACAGGGCAGTAGACACGTCTGAACACAGCTGCCTGACGCCTGAGAGTCTGGAATACCACACTGTCTGTTTCCCAAATGGCACCCTATTCCCTACATAGTGCACTACTTTTAACCAGGGCCCAATGACACCCTATCCCCTACATAGTCCACTACTTTTGACCAGGGCCCAATGGCACCCTATCCCCTACATAGTGCACTACTTTTGACCAGGGCCCTGTGGGCCATTTGGGAACCAGCCTTTGTCTCCACCATCAATCCCCAGCGCTTTTCCATGGTCACAAATGAGGTACTACGGGTCACCCAGCCAAGCAGCACAGTGACTGACTGAAGAGCATAATGCACAGGCTGACATAAACTACACATGAAAGGTCATCAAGTACTGTAATGTATTCCAATAATCCCAAGTGTGGATAAGTGTAGACCTAAACACACACACACACACGCACACGCGCACGCGCACACACACACACACACACACACACACACACACACACACACACACACACACACACACACACACACACACACACAAACACACACACAAACACACAAACACAAACACACAGTGCGACCTCATGCGCCAGCATGCTTCGGTTCGGCACGAGTCACTCCCTTAAAAGACCTATGACCTATGACCTATGCTTCAAAAACGTGAAAACAATCTAACTCTAGCGAACTGTTTTGGCTGGGAAGCAGGAAGCCTTTAAAGACAAAAGCAAGTGCAGATTCGTTAACGTTATGGTTCCAGCATTAATACAGCGAAAACAGCTTGCTTTATAGCCCGACGCATGTTAGGTTCATAAACCATGTCACGGGCCATACTAAAACTACTAGCACGGTAATGTCATTCGCTATAAGGGTTAGGGTAATGTCATTCGCTATAAGGGTTAGGGTAATGTCATCCACTATAAAGGTTAGGGTTAGGGTAACGTCATCCACTATAAGGGTTAGGGTAATGTCATCCACTATAAGGGTTAGGGTAATGTCATCCGCTATAAGGGTTAGGGTAATGTCATTCACTATAAGGGTTAGGGTAATGGCATCCACTATAAGGGTTAGGGTAATGGCATCCGCTATAAGGGTTAGGGTGATGTCATCCGCTATAAGGGTTAGGGTTAGGGTAATGTCATCCGCTATAAGGGTTAGGGTAATGTCATCCGCTATAAGGGTTAGGGTAATGTCATCCGCTATAAGGGTTAGGGTAATGTCATCCGCTATAAGGGTTAGGGTAATGTCATCCGCTATAAGGGTTAGGGGAATGTCATCCACTATAAGGGTTAGGGTAATGTCATCCGCTATAAGGGTTAGGGTAATGTCATCCACTATAAGGGTTAGGGTAATGTCATCCGCTATAAGGGTTAGGGTAATGTCATCCACTATAAGGGTTAGGGTAATGTCATCCACTATAAGGGTTAGGGTAATGTCATCCACTATAAGGGTTAGGGTAATGTCATTCACTATAAGGGTTAGGGTAATGTCATCCACTATAAGGGTTAGGGTTAGTGTAATGTCATCCAATATAAGGGTTAGGGTTGGTGTAATGTCATCCGCTATAAGGGTTAGTGTAATGTCATCCACTATAAGGGTTAGGGTTAGTGTAATGTCATCCGCTATAAGGGTTAGTGTAATGTCATCCACTATAAGGGTTAGGGTAATGTCATCCACTATAAGGGTTAGGGTTAGGGTAATGTCATCCACTATAAGGGTTAGGGTTAGTGTAATGTCATTCACTATAAGGGTTAGGGTAATGTCATCCACTATAAGGGTTAGGGTTAGGGTAATGTCATTCGCTATAAGGGTTAGGGTAATGTCATCCACTATAAGGGTTAGGGTTAGGGTAATGTCATCCACTATAAGGGTTAGGGTAATGTCATCCGCTATAAGGGTTAGGGTAATGTCATCCGCTATAAGGGTTAGGGAAATGTCATCCACTATAGCGGTTAGGGTCAGGGTAATGTCATCCACTATAAGGGTTAGGGTAATGTCATCCACTATAAGGGTTAGGGTAATGTCATCCACTAAAAGGGTTAGGGTAATGTCATCCACTATAAGGGTTAGGGTAATGTCATCCGCTATAAGGGTTAGGGTAATGTCATTCGCTATAAGGGTTGGGGTAATGTCATCCACTATAAGGGTTAGGGTTAGGGTAATGTCATCCACTATAAGGGTTAGTGTAATGTCATCCGCTATAAGGGTTAGTGTAATGTCATCCTCTATAAGGGTTAGGGTAATGTCATCCACTATAAGGGTTAGGGTTAGGGTAATGTCATCCACTATAAGGGTTAGGGTTAGTGTAATGTCATTCACTATAAGGGTTAGGGTAATGTCATCCACTATAAGGGTTAGGGTTAGGGTAATGTCATCCACTATAAGGGTTAGGGTTAGTGTAATGTCATCCACTATAAGGGTTAGGGTAATGTCATCCACTATAAGGGTTAGGGTAATGTCATCCGCTATAAGGGTTAGGGTAATGTCATTCGCTATAAGGGTTAGGGTAATGTCATCCACTATAAGGGTTAGGGTTAGGGTAATGTCATCCACTATAAGGGTTAGGGTAATGTCATCCGCTATAAGGGTTAGGGTAATGTCATCCGCTATAAGGGTTAGGGAAATGTCATCCACTATAGCGGTTAGGGTCAGGGTAATGTCATCCACTATAAGGGTTAGGGTAATGTCATCCACTATAAGGGTTAGGGTAATGTCATCCACTATAAGGGTTAGGGTAATGTCATCCACTATAAGGGTTAGGGTAATGTCATCCGCTATAAGGGTTAGGGTAATGTCATTCGCTATAAGGGTTAGGGTAATGTCATCCACTATATGGGTTAGGGTTAGGGTAATGTCATCCACTATAAGGGTTAGGGTAATGTCATCCGCTATAAGGGTTAGGGTAATGTCATCCGCTATAAGGGTTAGGGAAATGTCATCCACTATAGCGGTTAGGGTCAGGGTAATGTCATCCACTATAAGGGTTAGGGTAATGTCATCCACTATAAGGGTTAGGGTAATGTCATCCACTATAAGGGTTAGGGTAATGTCATCCACTATAAGGGTTAGGGTAATGTCATCCGCTATAAGGGTTAGGGTAATGTCATTCGCTATAAGGGTTAGGGTTAGGGTAATGTCATCCACTATAAGGCTTAGGGTAATGTCATCCGCTATAAGGGTTAGGGTAATGTCATCCACTATAAGGGTTAGGGTTAGGGTAATGTCATTCGCTATAAGGGTTAGGGTAATGTCATCCGCTATAAGGGTTAGGGTAATGTCATCCACTATAAGGGTTAGGGTTAGGGTAATGTCATTCACCATAAGGGTTAGGGTAATGTCATCCACTATAAGGGTTAGGGTTAGGGTAATGTCATTCACTATAAGGGTTAGGGTAATGTCATCCGCTATAAGGGTTAGGGTAATGTCATCCGCTATAAGGGTTAGGGTAATGTCATCCACTATAAGGGTTAGGGTAATGTCATCCACTATAAGGGTTAGGGTTAGGGTAATGTCATCCACTATAAGGGTTAGGGTAATGTCATCCACTATAAGGGTTAGGGTTAGGGTAATGTCATCCACTATAAGGGTTAGGGTAATGTCATCCACTTTAAGGGTTAGGGTAATGTCATCCGCTATAAGGGTTAGGGTAATGTCATCCACTTTAAGGGTTAGGGTAATGTCATCCACTATAAGGGTTAGGGTAATGTCATCCGCTATAAGGGTTAGGGTAATGTCATCCACTATAAGGGTTAGGGTAATGTCATCCGCTATAAGGGTTAGGGTTAGGGTAATGTCATCCACTATAAGGGTTAGGGTAATGTCATCCGCTATAAGGGTTAGGGTAATGTCATCCACTATAAGGGTTAGGGTAATGTCATCCACTATAAGGGTTAGGGTAATGTCATCCACTATAAGGGTTAGGGTAATGTCATCCACTATAAGGGTTAGGGTAATGTCATCCACTATAAGGGTTAGGGTTAGGGTAATGTCATCCACTTTAAGGGTTAGGGTTAGGGTAATGTCATCCGCTATAAGGGTTAGGGTAATGTCATCCGCTATAAGGGTTAGGGTTAGGGTAATGTCATCCACTATAAGGGTTAGGGTAATGTCATCCACTATAAGGGTTAGGGTAATGTCATCCACTATAAGGGTTAGGGTAATGTCATCCACTATAAGGGTTAGGGTAATGTCATCCACTATAAGGGTTAGGGTAATGTCATCCACTATAAGGGTTAGGGTAATGTCATCCACTATAAGGGTTAGGGTAATGTCATCCACTTTAAGGGTTAGGGTAATGTCATTCGCTATAAGGGTTAGGGTAATGTCATCCACTTTAAGGGTTAGGGTAATGTCATTCGCTATAAGGGTTAGGGTTAGGGTAATGTCATCCACTATAAGGGTTAGGGTAATGTCATCCACTATAAGGGTTAGGGTAATGTCATCCACTATAAGGGTTAGGGTAATGTCATCCACTTTAAGGGTTAGGGTAATGTCATTCGCTATAAGGGTTAGGGTAATGTCATCCACTTTAAGGGTTAGGGTAATGTCATTCGCTATAAGGGTTAGGGTAATGTCATCCACTTTAAGGGTTAGGGTAATGTCATTCGCTATAAGGGTTAGGGTAATGTCATCCACTATAAGGGTTAGGGTAATGTCATCCACTATAAGGGTTAGGGTAATGTCATCCACTATAAGGGTTAGGGTAATGTCATCCACTATAAGGGTTAGGGTAATGTCATCCACTTTAAGGGTTAGGGTAATGTCATTCGCTATAAGGGTTAGGGTAATGTCATCCACTATAAGGGTTAGGGTAATGTCATCCACTATAAGGGTTAGGGTAATGTCATCCACTTTAAGGGTTAGGGTAATGTCATTCGCTATAAGGGTTAGGGTAATGTCATCCACTTTAAGGGTTAGGGTAATGTCATTCGCTATAAGGGTTAGGGTAATGTCATCCACTTTAAGGGTTAGGGTAATGTCATCCACTATAAGGGTTAGGGTAATGTCATCCACTATAAGGGTTAGGGTAATGTCATCCACTTTAAGGGTTAGGGTAATGTCATTCGCTATAAGGGTTAGGGTAATGTCATCCACTTTAAGGGTTAGGGTAATGTCATTCGCTATAAGGGTTAGGGTAATGTCATCCACTTTAAGGGTTAGGGTAATGTCATTCGCTATAAGGGTTAGGGTCAGGGTAATGTCATCCACTATAAGGGTTAGGGTAATGTCATTCTCTATAAGGGTTTAGGGTCAGGGTAATGTCATTCACTTTAAGGGTCAGGGTAATGTCATTCGCTATAAGGGTTAGGGTAATGTCATTCGCTATAAGGGTTAGGGTAATGTCATCCACTATAAGGGTTAGGGTAATGTCATTCGCTATAAGGGTTAGGGTAATGTCATTCGCTATAAGGGTCAGGGTAATGTCATCCACTTTAAGGGTCAGGGTAATGTCATTCGCTATAAGGGTTAGGGTAATGTCATTCACTATAAGGGTTAGGGTCAGGGTAATGTCATTCGCTATAAGGGTTAGGGTAATGTCATTCGCTATAAGGGTTAGGGTAATGTCATTCGCTATAAGGGTTAGGGTAATGTCATTCGCCAGAAGGGTTAGGGTGATGTCATCCACTATAAGGGTTAGGGTAATGTCATTCGCTATAAGGGTTAGGGTAATGTCATTCGCTATAAGGGTTAGGGTAATGTCATTCGCTATAAGGGTTAGGGTAATGTCATTCGCTATAAGGGTTAGGGTAATGTCATTCGCTATAAGGGTTAGGGTAATGTCATTCGCTATAAGGGTTAGGGTAATGTCATTCGCTATAAGGGTTAGGGTAATGTCATCCACTATAAGGGTTAGGGTAATGTCATTCGCTATAGCGGTTAGGGTAATGTCATCCACTTTAAGGGTTAGGGTAATGTCATTCGCTATAAGGGTTAGGGTAATGTCATCCACTTTAAGGGTTAGGGTAATGTCATTCGCTATAAGGGTTAGGGTTATGGTTAGGGTAATGTCATTTTACTGCGGGGATGAAATTGCCAGACTTGAGGAGGGAACCTTCCTTTTTCTCCATGAGGTTGTTATCATTGCTTGGAGAAAGTAACCTTGACATGTGATCGTTACTTTAACCATGGTCGGGTCCTATAATATTCACCACATTTCACTAAATCATCTCTTTCACTGTAAATCAATCACAGTGTTACCACATAATTAAAGGAATCCAATCATTTTCAATAAAAGGGTGTTTGTTTGTCAGCGGACTCCAGCCGTGTTTATGTTGTCTCAGCGGTGTCGTTTTAAATCCACAGCAGTCACACGGGCAGTGTCCCAAAAGGGCACCCTGCTCCCTACCTAGTGCACTGCTATTGACCTCGACAGGGTACTATATAGGGAACAGAGAGACCTACCTAGTGCACTGCTATTGACCTCGACAGGGTACTATATAGGGAACAGAGAGACCTACCTAGTGCACTGCTATTGACCTCGACAGGGTACTATATAGGGAACAGAGAGACCTACCTAGTGCACTGCTATTGACCTCGACAGGGTACTATATAGGGAACAGAGAGACCTACCTAGTGCACTGCTATTGACCTCGACAGGGTACTATATAGGGAACAGAGAGACATTCGGAATGCAAACCCTTTATCACGTTTTGTCACGCTCCTGACCTGTTTTCTGTTGTTTTTGTATTTGTTTAGTATGGTCAGGGCGTGAGTTGAGGTGGGCAGTCTATGTTATTTGTTTTTTGTTTAGGTTTCATTGGTTAATTAGCCTTATATGGTTCTCAATCAGGGGCAGGTGTTTGACATTTCCTCTGATTGAGAACCATATGAAGGTAGGCTGTTCTCACTGTTTGTTTGTGGGTGATTGGCTTCCGTGTCAGTGTTTTGTACCACACGGGACTGTTTCGTTTGTCTAGTCTGTTCCTGTTCGTGCGTTCTTCGTTTTATGTAGGTTCTCATGTTCAGGTCGGTCTACGTCGTTTTGTTATTTTGTAATTTATTCAAGTGTACTTCGTGTTTCGTCTTGTCTAAATAAATTCAAGTGTAATACTGTGTGTAGTGTAATACTGTGTGTAGTGTAATACTGTGTGTAGTGTAATACTGTGTGTAGTGTACTGTAGTGTAGTGTAATACTGTGTGTAGTGTAATACTGTGTGTAGTGTAATACTGTGTGTAGTGTAATACTGTAGTGTAATACTGTGTGTAGTGTAATACTGTGTATAGTGTACTCACACAGTCCAAGAGACTTACTTCCACCAAATTTGGTTGAACAATTTGGAGCATTTTCATGGCACGCTTTTGAAAAATGAAAACCCCCCTCCGGTGGTGCTCAGAGTTCAGTGGAGGGAAGACGAGGGACATGGTGCTTTAACTAAGGCCCTAACCCTTCCAACCCCTCCAACTCGCATGGCTCATTTGAGGCCTCGCCCCCTGGCACTAACCCTGTCCGCTCAAGACACGCCGTCTTCCTTCCCCCTAGTTGAGCTGTGTTTGCCAGCAGCGTAGCTTCAGGTGCTTCTCTCTCTCTCTCTCTCTCTCTCTCTCTCTCTCTCTCTCTCTCTCTCTCTCTCTCTCTCTCTCTCTTCCTCTCTCTCTCTCTCTCTCTCTCTCTCTCTCTCTCTCTCTCTCTCTCTCTCTCTCTCTCTCTCTCTCTCTCTCTCTCTGTCTCTGTCTCTGTCTCTGTCTCTGTCTCTGTCTCTGTCTCTGTCTCTGTCTCTGTCTCTGTCTCTCTCTCTCTCTGTCTCTCTCTCTCTCTCTCTGTCTCTGTCTCTGTCTCTGTCTCTGTCTCTGTCTCTCTCTCTCTCTGTCTCTCTCTCTCTCTCTCTCTCTCTCTCTCTCTCTCTCTCTCTCTCTCTCTCTCTCTCTCTCTCTCTCTCTCTCTCTCTCTCTCTCTCTCTCTCTCTCTCTCTCTCTCTCTCTCTCTCTCTCTCTCTGTCTCTGTCTCTGTCTCTGTCTCTGTCTCTGTCTCTGTCTCTGTCTCTCTCTCTCTCTGTCTCTCTCTCTCTCTCTCTCTCTCTCTCTCTCTCTCTCTCTCTGTCTCTCTCTCTCTCTCTCTCCCTCTCTCTCTCTCTCTCTTTCTCTGGTACAGTTGGTGGCCTCTGGAGGATTAGTAGCCATGAAGAAATGTCCTAAAGCAGGACAGACGATTCAGATGTTGATTCACGCTCCCGCACTGAAGCACTCAAATCTCAGTGACAACGGTTACATGCACTCTAATAATCCCATGTTAAACTGATTATGTCGGTAGGCAGATTATGCAGTAGTCATGTAAAACACCTTAAAACTACGTATCTTAAATAGGTGTGAGATCAGAATCGAAGTAAGCATACGTCAATTAAAACACCTGGTTTTCTGAGCGATCTTTAGAACTTTTCGTGACATGTGATCGGTGTTTGATCTGCACGTGCACCAGCCGAGAGCCTTCAGAACAACTGAATGGAGTGTAGCGTAAATACAAACTGCATATGTCCCAATTCAGAATCAAATATGTATATATAATATTATTATTATATTATAATATATATATAATATGTAATATGCTTCCTAAAAATAACACGTTCGCTGCGGTAGAATGTTTATGGCGGTTTTCTGCATTTATCAAAAGTCCCATCGGGTAGCCTGATTTCAGTAGCCATGTCGACCGTCAGCCCAGTAGTCAGTCAGCCGAGCAGCCCGTCAGCCCAGTAGCCAGTCAGCCCAGTAGCCAGTCAGCCCAGTAGCCCGTCAGCCCAGTAGCCCATCAGCCCAGTAGCCCGTCAGCCCAGTAGCCCGTCAGCCCAGTAGCCAGTCAGCCCAGTAGCTAGTCAGCCCAGTAGCCAGTCAGCCCAGTAGCCAGTCAGCCCAGTAGCCAGTCAGCCCAGTAGCCAGGTAGCCCAGTAGCCCGTCAGCCCAGTAGCCAGTCAGTCCAGTAGCCAGTCAGACCAGTAGCCAGTCAGCCCAGTAGCCAGTCAGCCCAGTAGCCCGTCAGCCCAGTAGCCAGTCAGCCCAGTAGCTAGTCAGCCCAGTAGCCAGTCAGCCGAGCAGCCCGTCAGCCCAGTAGCCAGTCAGACCAGTAGCCAGTCAGCCCAGTAGCCAGTCAGCCCAGTAGCACGTCAGCCCAGTAGCCAGTCAGACCAGTAGCCAGTCAGACCAGTAGCCAGTCACCCGAGTAGCCAGTCAGCAAGGTAGCCAGTCAGCCCAGTAGCCAGTCAGTCCAGTAGCCAGTCAGACCAGTAGCCCGTCAGCCCAGTAGCCAGTCAGACCAGTAGCCCGTCAGCCCAGTAGCCAGTCAGCCCAGTAGCCAGTCAGCCCAGTAGTCAGTCAGCCCAGCAGCCAGTCAGCCCAGTAACCCGTCAGCCCAGTAGCCAGTCAGCCCAGTAGCCAGTCAGCCCAGTAGCCAGTCAGCCCAGTAGCCAGTCAGCCCAGTAGCCAGTCAGCCGAGTAGCCAGTCAGCCCAGTAGCCAGTCAGCCGAGCAGCCCGTCAGCCCAGTAGCCCGTCAGCCCAGTAGTCAGTCAGCCCAGCAGCCAGTCAGCCCAGTAGTCAGTCAGCCTCTCTCTCTCTCTCTCTCTCTCTCTCTCTCTCTCTCTCTCTCTCTCTCTCTCTCTCTCTCTCTCTCTCTCTCTCTCTGTCTCTGTCTCTGTCTCTGTCTCTGTCTCTGTCTCTCTCTCTCTCTGTCTCTCTCTCTCTCTCTCTCTCTCTCTCTCTCTCTCTCTCTCTCTCTCTCTCTGTCTCTCTCTCTCTCTCCCTCTCTCTCTCTCTCTTTCTCTGGTACAGTTGGTGGCCTCTGGAGGATTAGTAGCCATGAAGAAATGTCCTAAAGCAGGACAGACGATTCAGATGTTGATTCACGCTCCCGCACTGAAGCACTCAAATCTCAGTGACAACGGTTACATGCACTCTAATAATCCCATGTTAAACTGATTATGTCGGTAGGCAGATTATGCAGTAGTCATGTAAAACACCTTAAAACTACGTATCTTAAATAGGTGTGAGATCAGAATCGAAGTAAGCATACGTCAATTAAAACACCTGGTTTTCTGAGCGATCTTTAGAACTTTTCGTGACATGTGATCGGTGTTTGATCTGCACGTGCACCAGCCGAGAGCCTTCAGAACAACTGAATGGAGTGTAGCGTAAATACAAACTGCATATGTCCCAATTCAGAATCAAATATGTATATATAATATTATTATTATATTATAATATATATATAATATGTAATATGCTTCCTAAAAATAACACGTTCGCTGCGGTAGAATGTTTATGGCGGTTTTCTGCATTTATCAAAAGTCCCATCGGGTAGCCTGATTTCAGTAGCCATGTCGACCGTCAGCCCAGTAGTCAGTCAGCCGAGCAGCCCGTCAGCCCAGTAGCCAGTCAGCCCAGTAGCCAGTCAGCCCAGTAGCCCGTCAGCCCAGTAGCCCATCAGCCCAGTAGCCCGTCAGCCCAGTAGCCCGTCAGCCCAGTAGCCAGTCAGCCCAGTAGCTAGTCAGCCCAGTAGCCAGTCAGCCCAGTAGCCAGTCAGCCCAGTAGCCAGTCAGCCCAGTAGCCAGGTAGCCCAGTAGCCCGTCAGCCCAGTAGCCAGTCAGTCCAGTAGCCAGTCAGACCAGTAGCCAGTCAGCCCAGTAGCCAGTCAGCCCAGTAGCCCGTCAGCCCAGTAGCCAGTCAGCCCAGTAGCTAGTCAGCCCAGTAGCCAGTCAGCCGAGCAGCCCGTCAGCCCAGTAGCGAGTCAGACCAGTAGCCAGTCAGCCCAGTAGCCAGTCAGCCCAGTAGCACGTCAGCCCAGTAGCCAGTCAGACCAGTAGCCAGTCAGACCAGTAGCCAGTCACCCGAGTAGCCAGTCAGCAAGGTAGCCAGTCAGCCCAGTAGCCAGTCAGTCCAGTAGCCAGTCAGACCAGTAGCCCGTCAGCCCAGTAGCCAGTCAGACCAGTAGCCCGTCAGCCCAGTAGCCAGTCAGCCCAGTAGCCAGTCAGCCCAGTAGTCAGTCAGCCCAGCAGCCAGTCAGCCCAGTAACCCGTCAGCCCAGTAGCCAGTCAGCCCAGTAGCCAGTCAGCCCAGTAGCCAGTCAGCCCAGTAGCCAGTCAGCCCAGTAGCCAGTCAGCCGAGTAGCCAGTCAGCCCAGTAGCCAGTCAGCCGAGCAGCCCGTCAGCCCAGTAGCCCGTCAGCCCAGTAGTCAGTCAGCCCAGCAGCCAGTCAGCCCAGTAGTCAGTCAGCCCAGTAGCCAGTCAGCCGAGCAGCCCGTCAGCCCAGTAGCCCGTCAGCCCAGTAGCCAGTCAGCCCAGTAGTCAGTCAGGCGAGTAGTCAGTCAGCCGAGCAGCCCGTCAGCCCAGTAGCCAGTCAGCCCAGTAGTCAGTCAGCCCAGTAGCCAGTCAGCCCAGTAGCACGTCAGCCCAGTAGCCCGTCAGCCCAGTAGCCCGTCAGCCCAGTAGCCAGTCAGCCCAGTAGCCAGTCAGCCCAGTAGCCCATCAGCCCAGTAGCCCGTCAGCTCAGTAGCCCGTCAGCCCAGTAGCCCGTCAGCCCAGTAGCCAGTCAGCCCAGTAGCCAGTCAGCCGAGCAGCCCGTCAGCCCAGTAGCCAGTCAGACCAGTAGCCAGTCAGCCCAGTAGTCAGTCAGCCAAGTAGTCAGTCAGCCCAGTAGCCAGTCAGCCCATCAGCCAGTCAGCCCAGTAGCCCGTCAGCCCAGTAGCCAGTCAGCCCAGTAGCCAGTCAGCCCAGTAGCCAGTCAGCCCAGCAGCCAGTCAGCCCAGCAGCCCGTCAGACCAGTAGCCAGTCAGCCCAGTAGCCAGTCAGCCCAGTAGAGATAGAGAGGTGGAAGGTGGCAGAGATAGAGAGGGGGAAGGTGGTAGAGATAGAGAGGGGGAAGGTGGCAGAGATAGAGAGGGGGAAGGTGGTAGAGATAGAGAGGGGGAAGGTGGTAGAGATAGAGAGGGGGACGGTTGGAGAGACAGAGAGGGGGAAGGTGTTAGAGATAGAGAGGGGGAAGGTGGTAGAGATAGAGAGGGGGAAGGTGGCAGAGATAGATAGGGGGAAGGTGGTAGAGATAGAGAGGGGGAAGGTGGTAGAGATAGAGAGGGGGAAGGTGGTAGAGCTAGAGAGGAGGAAGGTGGTAGAGATAGAGAGGGGGAAGGTGGTAGAGCTAGAAAGGTGGAAGGTGGCAGAGCTAGAGAGGTGGAAGGTGGTAGAGCTAGAGAGGGGGAAGGTGGTAGAGATAGAGAGGGAGAAGGTGGTAGAGCTAGAGAGGGGGAAGGTGGTAGAGATAGAGAGGGGGAAGGTGGCAGAGATAGAGAGGGGGAAGGTGGCAGAGCTAGAGAGGGAGAAGGTGGTAGAGCTAGAGAGGGGGAAGGTGGTAGAGATAGAGCGGGGGAAGGTGGAAGAGATAGAGAGGGGGAAGGTGGCAGAGATAGAGAGGGGGAAGGTGTCAGAGATAGAGAGGTGGAAGGTGGTAGAAATAGAGAGGGGGAAGGTGGTAGAGATAGAGAGGGGGAAGGTGGCAGAGATAGAGAGGGGGAAGGTGGCAGAGCTAGAGAGGGAGAAGGTGGTAGAGCTAGAGAGGGGGAAGGTGGTAGAGATAGAGCGGGGGAAGGTGGAAGAGATAGAGAGGGGGAAGGTGGCAGAGATAGAGAGGGGGAAGGTGTCAGAGATAGAGAGGTGGAAGGTGGTAGAAATAGAGAGGAGGAAGGTGGTAGAGATAGAGAGGAGGAAGGTGGCAGAGATAGAGAGGGGGAAGGTGGCAGAGCTAGAGAGGGAGAAGGTGGTAGAGCTAGAGAGGGGGAAGGTGGTAGAGATAGAGCGGGGGAAGGTGGAAGAGATAGAGAGGGGGAAGGTGGCAGAGATAGAGAGGGGGAAGGTGTCAGAGATAGAGAGGTGGAAGGTGGTAGAAATAGAGAGGAGGAAGGTGGTAGAGATAGAGAGGAGGAAGGTGGCAGAGATAGATAGGTGGAAGGTGGTAGAGATAGAGAGGGGGAAGGTGGTAGAGATAGAGAGGGGGAAGGTGGCAGAGCTAGAGAGGTGGAAGGTGGTAGAGATAGAGAGGGGGAAGGTGGCAGAGATAGAGAGGGGGAAGGTGGTAGAGATAGAGAGGGGAAAGGTAACAGAGATAGAGAGGGGGAAGGTGGTAGAGCTAGAGAGGGGGAAGGTGGTAGAGATAGAGAGGTGGAAGGTGACAGAGATATAGAGGTGGAAGGTGACAGAGATAGAGAGGTGGAAGGTGACAGAGATAGAGAGGTGGAAGGTGACAGAGATAGAGAGGTGGAAGGTGACAGAGAAAGAGAGGTGGAAGGTGGCAGAGCTAGAGAGGTGGAAGGTGGTAGAGATAGAGAGGGGGAAGGTGGTAGAGATAGAGAGGGGGAAGGTGACAGAGATAGAGAGGAGGAAGGTGACAGAGATAGAGAGGTGGAAGGTGGTAGAGATAGAGAGGGGGACGGTGGTAGAGATAGAGAGGGGGAAGGTGACAGAGATGGAGAGGGGGAAGGTGGAAGAGCTAGAGAGGAGGAAGGTGGTAGAGATAGAGAGGGGGAAGGTGGTAGAGCTAGAAAGGTGGAAGGTGGCAGAGCTAGAGAGGTGGAAGGTGGTAGAGCTAGAGAGGGGGAAGGTGGTAGAGATAGAGAGGGAGAAGGTGGTAGAGCTAGAGAGGGGGAAGGTGGTAGAGATAGAGAGGGGGAAGGTGGCAGAGATAGAGAGGGGGAAGGTGGCAGAGCTAGAGAGGGAGAAGGTGGTAGAGCTAGAGAGGGGGAAGGTGGTAGAGATAGAGCGGGGGAAGGTGGAAGAGATAGAGAGGGGGAAGGTGGCAGAGATAGAGAGGGGGAAGGTGTCAGAGATAGAGAGGTGGAAGGTGGTAGAAATAGAGAGGGGGAAGGTGGTAGAGATAGAGAGGGGGAAGGTGGCAGAGATAGAGAGGGGGAAGGTGGCAGAGCTAGAGAGGGAGAAGGTGGTAGAGCTAGAGAGGGGGAAGGTGGTAGAGATAGAGCGGGGGAAGGTGGAAGAGATAGAGAGGGGGAAGGTGGCAGAGATAGAGAGGGGGAAGGTGTCAGAGATAGAGAGGTGGAAGGTGGTAGAAATAGAGAGGAGGAAGGTGGTAGAGATAGAGAGGAGGAAGGTGGCAGAGATAGAGAGGTGGAAGGTGGTAGAGATAGAGAGGGGGAAGGTGGTAGAGATAGAGAGGGGGAAGGTGGCAGAGCTAGAGAGGTGGAAGGTGGTAGAGATAGAGAGGGGGAAGGTGGCAGAGATAGAGAGGGGGAAGGTGGTAGAGATAGAGAGGGGAAAGGTAACAGAGATAGAGAGGGGGAAGGTGGTAGAGCTAGAGAGGGGGAAGGTGGTAGAGATAGAGAGGTGGAAGGTGACAGAGATATAGAGGTGGAAGGTGACAGAGATAGAGAGGTGGAAGGTGACAGAGATAGAGAGGTGGAAGGTGACAGAGATAGAGAGGTGGAAGGTGACAGAGATAGAGAGGTGGAAGGTGGTAGAGATAGAGAGGTGGAAGTTGGCAGAGCTAGAGAGGTGGAAGGTGGAAGAGCTAGAGAGGATGAAGGTGGTAGAGATAGAGAGGGGGAAGGTGGTAGAGCTAGAAAGGTGGAAGGTGGCAGAGCTAGAGAGGTGGAAGGTGGTGGAGCTAGAGAGGAGGAAGGTGGCAGAGATAGAGAGGGGGAAGGTGGCAGAGATAGAGAAGGGGAAGGTGGTAGAGATAGAGAGGGAGAAGGTGGTAGAGCTAGTGAGGGGGAAGGTGGTAGAGATAGAGAGGGGGAAGGTGGCAGAGATAGAGAGGGGGAAGGTGGTAGAGATAGAGAGGGGGAAGGTGGAAGAGATAGAGAGGGGGAAGGTGGCAGAGATAGAGAGGGGGAAGGTGTTAGAGATAGAGAGGGGGGAGGTGGTAGAGATAGAGAGGGGGAAGGTGGTAGAGATAGAGAGGAGGAAGGTGGCAGAGATAGAGAGGTGGAAGGTGGTAGAGATAGAGAGGGGGAAGGTGGTAGAGATAGAGAGGGGGAAGGTGGTAGAGATAGAGAGGTGGAAGGTGACAGAGATAGAGAGGTGGAAGGTGACAGAGATAGAGAGGTGGAAGGTGACAGAGCTAGAGAGGGGGAAGGTGGCAGAGATAGAGAGGTGGAAGGTGGTAGAGATAGAGAGGTGGAAGTTGGCAGAGCTAGAGAGGGGGAAGGTGGCAATGATAGAGAGGGGGAAGGTGGTAGAGATAGAGAGGGGGAAGGTGGCAGAGATAGAGAGGAGGAAGGTGACAGAGATAGAGAGGTGGAAGGTGGTAGAGATAGAGAGGGGGAAGGTGGTAGAGATAGAGAGGGGGAAGGTGACAGAGATAGAGATGGGGAAGGTGACAGAGATGGAGAGGGGGAAGGTGGTAGAGATAGAGAGGGGGAAGGTGACAGAGATAGAGAGGGGGACGATGGTAGAGATAGAGAGGGGGAAGGTGGTAGAGATAGAGAGGGGGAAGGTGGCAGAGATAGAGAGGGGGAAGGTGACAGAGATAGAGAGGGGGAAGGTGGCAGAGATAGAGAGGGGGAAGGTGGCAGAGATAGAGAGGGGGAAGGTGGCAGAGATAGAGAGGGGGAAGGTGGTAGAGATAGAGAGGGGGAAGGTGGTAGAGATAGAGAGGGGGAAGGTGGTAGAGATAGAGAGGTGGAAGGTGGCAGAGCTAGAGAGGGGGAAGGTGACAGAGATAGAGAAGTGGAATGTGACAGAGATAGAGAGGTGGAAGGTGACAGAGATAGAGAGGTGGAAGGTGACAGAGATAGAGAGGTGGAAGGTGGTAGAGATAGAGAGGGGGAAGGTGGTAGAGATAGAGGGGTGGAAGGTGACAGAGCTAGATAGGTGGAAGGTAGTAGAGATAGAGAGGGGGAAGGTGGCAGAGATAGAGAGGTGGAAGGTGGTAGAGATAGAGAGGGGGACGGTGACAGAGATAGAGAGGTGGATTGTGACAGAGATAGAGATGGGGAAGGTGGCAGAGATAGAGAGGGGGAATGTTGGCAGAGATAGAGAGGGGGAAGGTGGTAGAGATAGAGAGGTGGAATGTGAATTAGATAGAGATGGGGAAGGTGGCAGAGATAGAGAGGGGGGAGGTGGCAGAGCTAGAGAGGGGGAAGGTGAAAGAGATAGAGAGGTGGAATGTGACAGAGATAGAGATGGGGAAGGTGGCAGAGATAGAGAGGTGGAATGTGACAGAGATAGAGAGGTGGAAGGTGACAGAGATAGAGAGGTGGAAGGTGACAGAGATAGAGAGGGGGAAGGTGCTAGAGATAGAGAGGGGGAAGGTGGTAGAGATAGAGAGGGGGAAGGTGGCAGAGATAGAGAGGGGGAAGTTGGCAGAGATAGAGAGGGGGAAGGTGGTAGAGATAGAGAGGGGGAAGGTGGTAGAGATAGAGAGGGGGACGGTGGTAGAGATAGAGAGGGGGAAGGTGTTAGAGATAGAGAGGGGGAAGGTGGTAGAGATAGAGAGGGGGAAGGTGGCAGAGATAGATAGGGGGAAGGTGGTAGAGATAGAGAGGGGGAAGGTGTTAGAGATAGAGAGGGGGAAGGGGGTAGAGCTTTAGAGGTGGAAGGTGGCAGAGCTAGAGAGGTGGAAGGTGACAGAGATAGAGAGGTGGAAGGTGGCAGAGATAGAGAGGGGGAAGGTGACAGAGATAGAGAGGGGGAAGGTGGCAGAGATAGAGAGGGGGAAGGTGGCAGAGATAGAGAGGGGGAAGGTGGCAGAGATAGAGAGGGGGAAGGTGGTAGAGATAGAGAGGGGGAAGGTGGTAGAGATAGAGAGGGGGAAGGTGGTAGAGATAGAGAGGTGGAAGGTGGCAGAGCTAGAGAGGGGGAAGGTGACAGAGATAGAGAAGTGGAATGTGACAGAGATAGAGAGGTGGAAGGTGACAGAGATAGAGAGGTGGAAGGTGACAGAGATAGAGAGGTGGAAGGTGGTAGAGATAGATAGGGGGAAGGTGGTAGAGATAGAGGGGTGGAAGGTGACAGAGCTAGATAGGTGGAAGGTAGTAGAGATAGAGAGGGGGAAGGTGGCAGAGATAGAGAGGTGGAAGGTGGTAGAGATAGAGAGGGGGACGGTGACAGAGATAGAGAGGTGGATTGTGACAGAGATAGAGATGGGGAAGGTGGCAGAGATAGAGAGGGGGAATGTTGGCAGAGATAGAGAGGGGGAAGGTGGTAGAGATAGAGAGGTGGAATGTGAATTAGATAGAGATGGGGAAGGTGGCAGAGATAGAGAGGGGGGAGGTGGCAGAGCTAGAGAGGGGGAAGGTGAAAGAGATAGAGAGGTGGAATGTGACAGAGATAGAGATGGGGAAGGTGGCAGAGATAGAGAGGTGGAATGTGACAGAGATAGAGAGGTGGAAGGTGACAGAGATAGAGAGGTGGAAGGTGACAGAGATAGAGAGGGGGAAGGTGCTAGAGATAGAGAGGGGGAAGGTGGTAGAGATAGAGAGGGGGAAGGTGGCAGAGATAGAGAGGGGGAAGTTGGCAGAGATAGAGAGGGGGAAGGTGGTAGAGATAGAGAGGGGGAAGGTGGTAGAGATAGAGAGGGGGACGGTGGTAGAGATAGAGAGGGGGAAGGTGTTAGAGATAGAGAGGGGGAAGGTGGTAGAGATAGAGAGGGGGAAGGTGGCAGAGATAGATAGGGGGAAGGTGGTAGAGATAGAGAGGGGGAAGGTGTTAGAGATAGAGAGGGGGAAGGGGGTAGAGCTTTAGAGGTGGAAGGTGACAGAGCTAGAGAGGTGGAAGGTGACAGAGATAGAGAGGTGGAAGATGGTAGAGATAGAGAGGAGGAAGGTGGTAGAGATAGAGGGGGGGAAGGTGTTAGAGATAGAGAGGGGGAAGGTGACAGAGATAGAGAGGTGGAAGGTGGCAGAGATAGAGAGGGGAAAGGTGGCAGAGCTAGAGAGGGAGAAGGTGGTAGAGATAGAGAGGGGGAAGGTGGCAGAGATAGAGAGGAGGAAGGTAACAGAGATAGAGAGGTGGAAGGTGGTAGAGATAGAGAGGGGGAAGGTGGTAAAGATAGAGAGGGGGAAGGTGACAGAGATAGAGAGGGGGAAGGTGACAGAGATAGAGAGGGGGAAGGTGGCAGAGCTAGAGAGGATGAAGGTGACAGAGATAGAGAGGTGGAAGGTGGTAGAGATAGAGAGGTGGAAGGTGGTAGAGATAGAGAGGGGGAAGGTGATAGAGATAGAGAGGTGGAAGGTGATAGAGATAGAGAGGGGGAAGGTGGTAGAGATAGAGAGGGGGAAGGTGACAGAGATAGAGAGGTGGAAGGTGGTAGAGATAGAGAGGGGGAAGGTGACAGACATAGAGAGGGGGAAGGTGGTAGAGATAGAGAGGGGGAAGGTGACAGAGATAGAGAGGGGGAAGGTGACAGAGATAGAGAGGGGGAAGGTGACAGAGATAGAGAGGGGGAAGGTGACAGAGATAGAGAGGTAGAAGGTAGTATAGATTGAGAGCGGTGTTTGTCAGACCAGGAGACATCGCGAAATCTTTCTTCTAATGAAAACGTCTGTCGTGTCGGAACGGTTTGACCTGAACTCTGAGGAAAGGGGAGATTCTCGCGATGGTTTTCTCTACGACACACAAGTGTTACCGGACTCGTCTGAAGGTAACCGGTACTGGTAAAAAAAAAATTATGCAGGTATGAAGGTGTAAATTGTTTTATAAAAATAAAAATAAATATATATATAAATACAGTGGCAAGAAAAAGAAAAAGCATTTTAACCCTTTAGAATAATAATAATAATTTCTGCATAAATCGGTCATAAAATTTGATCTGATCTTCATCTAAGTCACAACAATAGACAAACACATTCTGATTCAACTAATAACACACAAATTATTGTATTTTTCTTGTCTATATTGAATACATCATTTAAACATTCACAGCGTAGGTTGGAAAAAGTATGTGAACACCTAGGCTAATGACTTCTCCAAAAGCTAATTAGAGTCCAATCAATGAGACAAGATTAGAGATGTTGGTTAGAGCTGCCCTGCCCTATATATATATATTTTTTAAACGCACAATTTTTTTGTTTGCTATTCACAAGAAGCATTGGCTGATGTGAGCCATGCCTCGAACAAAAGAGATCTCAGAAGACCTAAGATTAAGAATTGTTGACTTGCGTAAAGCTGGATATATGTTGCATATATTTCCTAGGCTTTCTGATATCTCACAGGACAAACACTTCAAAACTTTTTTTCTTATGAAGTATTTTTTGACTGTCTATTTTTTGCCGTTTATAAATGTGTTATTCAATACGTTTCTATGGGCTATAGTAGTAAAGGCCAAATTCAATATCTTAGAAAATAATTTGTTAATATATATATTTTTTTTAGAAGGGGTCCTAAATTTCAAATAGCTAAATGATCCATAGTATGACCATCTTAAAACAATTCCATATGTTCGTTTAGTGATCTGTTTATTGATTGATTGACTATAACTTTTCAAATCACCCAGCAGTGCAGATTTAGCATCAGGTAATTCTTCAGCCATTCCTGGACCAAAAACAAACTACACAATACCACAACAAGTGATCTAATAACTCTGTCTCTTCGCAGCAAAATCTGCAGAGCTGAGATGGTTGCATCCCCCATCTATATATAACATTATATTGGTTGCAAGAATTTTGTATAATAATTAAAAGTTTTGAATCCATCTTCGTTTTGTGTATCAGTTCATTAACCATGTGCCATGGAATCGGGAACATTGAACATCTATTACCAACTATACATGGCACAGCTGTCAATCTGTTGGTCCTTAAAAGAAACTGACATACCCTTTTATTTATCACAGTTGTCTTTAACCAACTTTGGTCTTTAATGCCGACAGACAAGTTCCTTTCCACTTGCCTCTTCCATTTTTGCGATAATGATGCAATTAGTTGGTTGTAATTTTGGTTAGAACGGACATTTCCATATATTTTTGTTAGCTGCACGTGTGACAGTCCTATATATGATATCATATACAGAGATTATGTCATTTTTAAACATATTTTACAAATATAGTTTTTTTTAATCAATTAGTGTATTTGAGTTTAACCATATTTGTTGTATTATTTGTTCTGTCTTTTCTGATTAAACTGAAATTGCAAACCAGTTTTCTATGACTTGTTTAAAAAAAAAAAAACGACATTTTGTAGATTTCATTTTCAAATAACTGAAAGTGAGATGTTGTAATCTGAATAAAAATACAAATATATATATTTTTTTTTTACACGGAGCCATTCTTACTAATCTGATAGAGAACCAGTTCGGATTTAAGCATAGCTTTTACATGACTGAAGCCTTTAATGAGAAGGTTTTAATATTTAATAATCTGCCCTCCGAATTCATTTTCATTATATCAATAGGCCCGTTTAATTTTGTCTGGCTTGCCGTTCAAATAAAATGGAATATTTTTTCCTCATATAATTTTTATAAAACGAGTCGTTGGGTCGCAGGGCCATAAGCAAATAGGTAAACTGGGACTAACGAGTTAATCAGGATGAATCAGCATACAGTCACCTTTGTTTTTAAACCCTTTCTAGCCTCTTGATATTATTGTTGGATCAGATTTTAACAGCATTTTTGTTATTACAGGGCTTTCCGAAAGCATTCAGACCCCTTCCCCTTTTCCATATTTTGTAACGTTACAGCCTTATTCTAAAATGGATTTAAATATTCTTTTCCCCTCTCATCAATCTACACACAATACCCCATAATGACAAAGTGAAAACTGTTTATTTTTAAATTTTTTAGAAGATTTCTTAAAAATTAAAAACGTACCTTATTTACATAAGTATTCAGACACTTTGTTATGTGACTCGAAATTGAGCTCAGGTGCATCCTGTTTCCATTGATCATCCTTGAGATGTTTCTACAACTTGATTGGAGACCACCTGTGGTGAATTCAATTGATTGGACATGATTTATATAAGGTCCCACTGTTGACAGTGTATGTCAGAGCAAAAACCAAGCCATGAGCTCGAAGGAATTGTCCGTAGTGCTCTGAGACAGGATTGTGTCGAGGCACAGGTCTGGGGAAGGGTACCCTAAAAATTCAGCAGAATTGAAGGTTCCCAAGAACACAGTGGCCTCCATCCAAGTCTCTTCCTAAAGCTGGCCGCCCGACCAAACTGAGCAGTCAGGGGAGAAGGGCCTTAGTCAGGGAGATGACCAAGAACCCGATGGTCACTCTGACAGAGCTCCAGAGTTCCTCTGTGGAGATGGGAGAACCTTCCAGAAGGACAACCATCTGTGTAGCACTCCACCAATCAGGCCTTTATGGTAGAGTGGCCAGACAGAAGCCACTCCTCAGTAAAAGGCACACGACAGCCAGATTCTCTGGTCTGATGATATCAAGTTTGAACTCTTTGGCCTGAATGCCAAGCGTCACATCTGGCGGAAACCTGGCAAATAGCTGTACAGCGACGCTCCCCATCCAACCTGACAGAGCTCCCCGTCCAACCTGACAGAGCTCCCCATCCAACCTGACAGAGCTCCCCATCCAACCTGACAGAGCTCCCCGTCCAACCTGACAGAGCTCCCCGTCCAACCTGACAGAGCTCCCCGTCCAACCTGACAGAGCTCCCCATCCAACCTGACAGAGCTCCCCATCCAACCTGACAGAGCTCCCCATCCAACCTGACAGAGCTCTCCATCCAACCTGACAGAGCTCTCCGTCCAACCTGACAGAGCTCTCCGTCCAACCTGACAGAGCTCCCCGTCCAACCTGACAGAGCTCCCCATCCAACCTGACAGAGCTCCCCATCCAACCTGACAGAGCTCCCCGTCCAACCTGACAGAGCTCTCCATCCAACCTGACAGAGCTCCCCGTCCAACCTGACAGAGCTCCCCGTCCAACCTGACAGAGCTCCCCGTCCAACCTGACAGAGCTCCCCATCCAACTTGACAGAGCTCCCCATCCAACCTGACAGAGCTGCCCATCCAACCCCATCCAACCTGACAGAGCTCCCCATCCAACCCCGTCCAACCTGACAGAGCTCCCCGTCCAACCTGACAGAGCTCCTCGTCCAACCTGACAGAGCTCCCCATCCAACTTGACAGAGCTCCCCATCCAACCCCATCCAACCTGACAGAGCTCCCCGTCCAACCTGACAGAGCTCCTCGTCCAACCTGACAGAGCTCCCCATCCAACCTGACAGAGCTCCCCGTCCAACCTGACAGAGCTCCTCGTCCAACCTGACAGAGGTCCCCATCCAACCTGACAGAGCTCCCCATCCAACCTGACAGAGCTCCCCGTCCAACCTGACAGAGCTCCCCGTCCAACCTGACAGAGCTCCCCGTCCAACCTGACAGAGCTCCCCGTCCAACCTGACAGAGCTCCCCGTCCAACCTGACAGAGCTCCCCATCCAACCTGACAGAGCTCCCCATCCAACCCCATCCAACCTGACAGAGCTTGAGAGGATCTGCAGAGAAGAATGGGAGAAACTCCACAAATACAGGTGTGCCAAGCTTGTAGCGTTTATACCCAAGAAGACTCGAGGCTGTAATCGCTGCCAAAGGTGCTTCAACAAAGTACTGAGTAAAGGGTCTGAATACTTATGTAAATGTGATATTTCCGTTTTTGGGAATGTATTTATACAATACCAGTCAAAAGTTTGGACACATCTACTAATTCCAGGGATTTTCTTTATTTTTACTGTTTTCTACATTGTAGAATAATAGTGAAGACATCAAAACTATGAAATAACACATATGGAATCATGTAGTAACCAAAAAAGTGTTAAACAAATCAAAATATACTTTATATTTGAGATTCTTCAAAGTAGCCACCCTTTGCCTTGATGACAGCTTTGCACACTCTTGACATTCTTTCAACAAGCTTCATGAGGTAGTCACCTGGAATGCATTTCAATTAACAGGTGTGCCTTGTTAATTGAAAGTTCTTTTTGTGGAATTTCTTTCCTTACTGCGTTTGAGAAAATGTTTGTTGTGACAAGGTAGGGGTGGTATACAGAAGATAGCCCTATTTGGTAAATATATCTCAACATCAACTGTTCAGAGGAGACTGTGTGAATCAGGCCTTCATGGTCAAATTGCTGCAAAGAAACCACTACTAAAGAACACCAATAAGAAGAAGAGACTTGCTTGGGCCAAGAAACAGGAGCGATGGACATTAGACCAGTGACTGTCCTTTAGTCTGATGAGTCCACATTTGCAATTTTTGGTTCCAACCGCCGTGTCTTTGTGAGACGCAGAGTAGGTGAACGGATGATCTCCGCATGTGTGGGTCCCACCGTGAAGCATGGAGGAGGAGGTGTGATGGTGCTTTGCTGGTGACACTGTCAGTGATTTATTTAGAATTCAAGTCACATTTGACCAGCATGGCTACCACAGCATTCTGCAGACATCCCATCTGATTTGCACATAGTGGGACTATCATTTGTTTTTCATCAGCCAGTTAGGACATCTATCTTGTGCATGTCAGTAATTTTTCCAACAATTATTTACAGACAGATTATTTCACCTATAATTCACTGTATCACAACTTCAGTGGGTCAGAGGTTTACATACACTAAGTTGACTGTTCCTTTAAACAGCTTGGAAAATTCCAGAAAATGATGTCGTGGCTTTAGAAGCTTCTAATAGGCTAATTGACATAGCAACAGTTGCAGGCTGCATACACACGCTCTCCCCACCCTTCCCCCACAAACAACCACAAGCTCAGATGTTCAACAGTTGTTCCATCCCCGAGCCCAACTCAACAGAAGACTTAATGGGTGAATGCATATACAGTAGTAGCTGTTTGAGAAGGCAACATGGAGCAAGAATGGGGAGATTTGATTAACCAATGTCATTGTCGTAGATACACCCCTGTCCCCTGAAACAAACACACGCTGCCCCCCCCCCCGTTGTGAATATTTTCCCAAGAATCTCTGAGCAGTCACCCAGAGTCACAATAATTTGCCCCCTCTCTGAATGTCAGAGTGTGACCCCCCTCCCCATGGGTTACTGCAGCTAGTGTTGCCAGCCCTGCCACTGCCTGGGTGGGGGCACTCCACCCCCCTCCCCATGGGTTACTGCAGCTAGTGTTGCCAGCCCTGCCACTGCCTGGGTGGGGGCACCCCACCCCCCTCCCCATGGGTTACTGCAGCTAGTGTTGCCAGCCCTGCCACTGCCTGGGTGGGGGCACCCCACCCCCCTCCCCATGGGTTACTGCAGCTAGTGTTGCCAGCACTGCCACTGCCTGGGTGGGGGCACCCCACCCCCCTCCCCATGGGTTACTGCAGCTAGTGTTGCCAGCCCTGCCACTGCCTGGGTGGGGGCACCCCACCCCCCTCCCCATGGGTTACTGCAGCTAGTGTTGCCAGCCCTGCCACTGCCTGGGTGGGGGCACCCCACCCCCCTCC
Source organism: Salvelinus fontinalis (assembly GCF_029448725.1). Taxonomy (NCBI): domain Eukaryota; kingdom Metazoa; phylum Chordata; class Actinopteri; order Salmoniformes; family Salmonidae; genus Salvelinus; species Salvelinus fontinalis. Next base: position 6,073,688 of record NC_074685.1, on the reverse strand, counting down.
CCATGGGTTACTGCAGCTAGTGTTGCCAGCCCTGCCACTGCCTGGGTGGGGGCACCCCACCCCCCTCCCCATGGGTTACTGCGGCTAGTGTTGCCAGCCCTGCCACTGCCTGGGTGGGGGCACCCTCACCGGAATCCCCACCGGCTAGGTACAAGGTCGTCAAGGTTCTCATTAGCAGCTTTGAGAATTTCCTTGTTTATTATGCTCTCCCTTTAGGGGGCTTTGGCTTTGCAGGACCAACCCTACAGGACCAACCCTACAGGACCAACCCTACAGGACCAACCCTACAGGACCAACCCTACAGGACCAACCTTACAGGACCAACCCTACTGGACCAACCAACCCTACAGGACCAACCCTACAGGACCAACCCTACAGGACCAACCCTACAGGACCAACCTTACAGGACCAACCCTACTGGACCAACCAACCCTACAGGACCAACCAACCCTACAGGACCAACCAACCCTACAGGACCAACCCTACAGGACCAACCCTACAGGACCAACCAACCCTACAGGACCAACCCTACAGGACCAACCCTACAGGACCAACCTTACAGGACCAACCCTACAGGACCAACCCTACAGGACCAACCCTACAGGACCAACCTTACAGGACCAACCCTACAGGACCAACCTTACAGGACCAACCCTACAGGACCAACCAACCCTACAGGACCAACCCTACAGGACCAACCCTACAGGACCAACCCTACAGGACCAACCCTACAGGACCAACCTTACAGGACCAACCCTACAGGACCAACCTTACAGCACCAACCCTACAGGACCAACCCTACAGGACCAACCAACCCTACAGGACCAACCCTACAGGACCAACCAACCCTACAGGACCAACCCTACAGGACCAACCCTACAGGACCAACCTTACAGGACCAACCTTACAGGACCAACCCTACTGGACCAATCCTGCCAGGACCAACCAACCCTACAGGACCAACCCTACAGGACCAACCTTACAGGACCAACCCTACTGGACCAACCCTGCAGGACCAACCAACCCTACAGGACCAACCCTACAGGACCAACCCTACAGGACCAACCCTACAGGACCAATCCTACTGGACCAACCCTACTGGACCAACCCTACAGGACCAACCCTACAGGACCAACCCTACTGGACCAACCCTGCAGGGCCAAACCTGCCAAGCAGGCTCAGATCCTTGAGGGGCCGGTGCTCCTTTAGTGGGTCTCTGACCGTATTTATCTCTCTGTCTTGGCTGCGTATAGTAGGATTATATATATATAATATAATTATATATACTATATTATATATAGTAGTATTATAGCCTATAAAACAGATAAGGACTTCTCCTCAGTGTATGGGTGGCTCAGCAGGGTGTCTAGGATATGGGGTTGGAGACTATTCCATCATAATAGGACAATAAATAAAAACATAAACTATATTTGTAATTAATTTCAAAATGTATATCCCGTATCTGAACAAAATTGAAAAGCTCTCTGTCACAACTCATGCTCTGACAGACAGACAGACAGACAGACAGACATGGACTCTGACAGACAGACAGACAGACAGACAGACAGACAGACAGACAGACAGACATGGACTCTGACAGACAGACAGACAGACAGACATGGACTCTGACAGACAGACAGACAGACAGACATGGACTCTGACAGACAGACAGACATGGTCTCTGACAGACAGACAGACAGACAGACAGACAGACAGACATGGACTCTGACAGACAGACAGACATGGACTCTGACAGACAGACAGACATACAGAGAGAGAGACATGGTCTCAGACAGACAGACAGACAGACAGACAGACAGACATGGACTCTGACAGACAGACAGACAGACATGGACTCTGACAGACAGACAGACAGACATGGTCTCTGACAGACAGACAGACAGACAGACAGACAGACAGACAGACAGACAGACAGACATGGACTCTGACAGACAGACAGACATGGACTCTGACATACAGACAGACAGACATGGACTCTGACAGACAGACAGACAGACATGGACTCTGACAGACAGACAGACAGACAGACAGACAGACAGACATGGACTTTGGCATACAGACATGGAGTCTGGCAGACAGACAGACATGGACTGACAGACAGACAGACAGACATGGACTCTGACAGACATACATACAGACAGACAGACAGACAGACAGACATGGACTCTGGCAGACAGACAGACATGGACTCTGACAGACAGACAGACAGACATGGACTCTGACAGACATACATACAGACAGACAGACAGACAGACAGACAGACAGACAGACAGACAGACAGCTACAGTAGAGCAGAGATCTAAAGATCTCCGCCACAGCACAAACCAAGGGGGGGCGCCAACCCAGACATGGACTCTGACAGACAGACAGACAGACAGACAGACACACAGACCTGGACTCTGACAGACAGACAGACAGACAGACAGACAGACATGGACTCTGACATTTACAACCATTTCCCTTTTCACTCCCTTAACTCCACATTTTCCAAACACAAAAACACCCACCTCACCTTCTGTCACAATACACCCACACACTGTGTCTTCTATGTGTTCTGTGGACTGGGAATTTATCGCTACCATGTTGATTCCTAAATCATTTTGGGCTTTTGTGTATTTTTGTTTTCCAGTTCCTTTAGATTAACAAATGTTTTATTTCAATAATGATCATTTCTTCTAATACGTTATTTTATCTCTTTATGAATACTAGGAATAGAAAGTCGAATACTAATTATTTTACAACATTCCCTATCTTGAATGGTAAAGTGTATTTGTAGACTCCTTTTTTGTACTGCGGTGATCAGTTTTTTGTAACAAAAGTATCGCTATGATTTGACTGTTTTATGCGGTAATAGTGCGACAATTGAACACATTTGCACAGCCCTCGCAAAATATACAGGGAAATGTTGATTTTAGAAAACAAAATGTGCAAACGCAGAATCCTGGAAGGATTGGTGAATCGTTGATCAGATTCATGTATGAATGAGTCTGAATATATATATATATACACACACACACACACACACACACACACACACACACACACACACACACACACACACACACACACACACACACACACACACACACACACACACACACACAGTGAATGTCTGGAAATGTCACACTGCTCTCCTCAACCTGAATACTTTTCTGAGGTGCTGTGTGGACGGTGTGGACGGTGTGGACGGTGTGGATTATGTTGTCTGGTCTTGTGGAATGATATGGTTCCGGGTAAATACTGTTTCCTCTCCGAGTGTTAGAGTAGGAGAGCAACATTAGCATGATGAAAAAGGGGTGGAATAAGGAGGAGGAAGAGGAGGGGGAGGAGGAAGAGGAGGAGGAAGAGGAGGAGGAGGAGGAGGAGGAGGAGGAAGAGGAGGAGGAAGAGGAGGAGGAGGAGGAGGAGGAGGAGGAGGAGGAGGAAGAGGAGGAGGAGGAGAGCACCGTGAGCACATTGCACACACAGCAGGTCACGCACAGCAGGTCACGCACAGCAGGTCACGCACAGCAGGTCACGCACAGCAGGTCACGCACAGCAGGTCACGCACAGCAGGTCACGCACAGCAGGTCACGCACAGCAGGTCACGCACAGCAGGTCACGCACAGCAAGCTGCTGTCAGTTCCATCTTTCTAAAGTAGAAACATTTTGTTTCAGTATGTCATTTAGCAGAGGCTTGGGCTTCTACCCTGCTGTTATAATATACAGTATGTCATTTAGCAGAGGCTTGGGCTTCTACCCTGCTGTTATAATATACAGTATGTCATTTAGCAGAGGCTTGGGCTTCTACCCTGCTGTTATAATATACAGTATGTCATTTAGTAGAGGCTTGGGCTTCTTCCCTGCTGTTATAATATACAGTATGTCATTTAGTAGAGGCTTGGGCTTCTACCCTGCTGTTATAATATACAGTATGTCATTTAGTAGAGGCTTGGGCTTCTTCCCTGCTGTTATAATATACAGTATGTCATTTAGCAGAGGCTTGGGCTTCTACCCTGCTGTTATAATATACAGTATGTCATTTAGCAGAGGCTTGGGCTTCTTCCCTGCTGTTATAATATACAGTATGTCATTTAGCAGAGGCTTGGGCTTCTTCCCTGCTGTTATAATATACAGTATGTCATTTAGCAGAGGCTTGGGCTTCTTCCCTGCTGTTATAATATACAGTATGTCATTTAGTAGAGGCTTGGGCTTCTACCCTGCTGTTATAATATACAGTATGTCATTTAGTAGAGGCTTGGGCTTCTTCCCTGCTGTTATAATATACAGTATGTCATTTAGCAGAGGCTTGGGCTTCTTCCCTGCTGTTATAATATACAGTATGTCATTTAGCAGAGGCTTGGGCTTCTTCCCTGCTGTTATAATATACAGTATGTCATTTAGCAGAGGCTTGTGCTTCTTCCCTGCTGTTATAATATACAGTATGTCATTTAGCAGAGGCTTGGGCTTCTTCCCTGCTGTTATAATATACAGTATGTCATTTAGTAGAGGCTTGGGCTTCTACCCTGCTGTTATAATATACAGTATGTCATTTAGTAGAGGCTTGGGCTTCTTCCCTGCTGTTATAATATACAGTATGTCATTTAGTAGAGGCTTGGGCTTCTACCCTGCTGTTATAATATACAGTATGTCATTTAGTAGAGGCTTGGGCTTCTTCCCTGCTGTTATAATATACAGTATGTCATTTAGCAGAGGCTTGGGCTTCTTCCCTGCTGTTATAATATACAGTATGTCATTTAGCAGAGGCTTGGGCTTCTTCCCTGCTGTTATAATATACAGTATGTCATTTAGCAGAGGCTTGTGCTTCTTCCCTGCTGTTATAATATACAGTATGTCATTTAGCAGAGGCTTGGGCTTCTTCCCTGCTGTTATAATATACAGTATGTCATTTAGTAGAGGCTTGGGCTTCTACCCTGCTGTTATAATATACAGTATGTCATTTAGTAGAGGCTTGGGCTTCTTCCCTGCTGTTATAATATACAGTATGTCATTTAGCAGAGGCTTGGGCTTCTTCCCTGCTGTTATAATATACAGTATGTCATTTAGCAGAGGCTTGGGCTTCTTCCCTGCTGTTATAATATACAGTATGTCATTTAGCAGAGGCTTGGGCTTCTTCCCTGCTGTTATAATATACAGTATGTCATTTAGCAGAGGCTTGGGCTTCTTCCCTGCTGTTATAATATACAGTATGTCATTTAGTAGAGGCTTGGGCTTCTACCCTGCTGTTATAATATACAGTATGTCATTTAGTAGAGGCTTGGGCTTCTTCCCTGCTGTTATAATATACAGTATGTCATTTAGCAGAGGCTTGGGCTTCTTCCCTGCTGTTATAATATACAGTATGTCATTTAGCAGAGGCTTGGGCTTCTTCCCTGCTGTTATAATATACAGTATGTCATTTAGCAGAGGCTTGTGCTTCTTCCCTGCTGTTATAATATACAGTATGTCATTTAGCAGAGGCTTGGGCTTCTTCCCTGCTGTTATAATATACAGTATGTCATTTAGTAGAGGCTTGGGCTTCTACCCTGCTGTTATAATATACAGTATGTCATTTAGTAGAGGCTTGGGCTTCTTCCCTGCTGTTATAATATACAGTATGTCATTTAGCAGAGGCTTGGGCTTCTTCCCTGCTGTTATAATATACAGTATGTCATTTAGCAGAGGCTTGGGCTTCTTCCCTGCTGTTATAATATACAGTATGTCATTTAGTAGAGGCTTGGGCTTCTTCCCTGCTGTTATAATATACAGTATGTCATTTAGCTTGGGCTTCTACCCTGCTGTTATAATATACAGTATGTCATTTAGTAGAGGCTTGGGCTTCTACCCTGCTGTTATAATATACAGTATGTCATTTAGCTTGGGCTTCTTCCCTGCTGTTATAATATACAGTATGTCATTTAGTTTGGGCTTCTACCCTGCTGTTATAACATACAGTATGCCATTTAGTAGAGGCTTGGGCTTCTTCCCTGCTGTTATAATATACAGTATGTCATTTAGCAGAGGCTTGGGCTTCTTCCCTGCTGTTATAATATACAGTGTGTCATTTAGCTTGGGCTTCTACCCTGCTGTTATAATATACAGTATGTCATTTAGCTTGGGCTTCTTCCCTGCTGTTATAATATACAGTATGTCATTTAGCTTGGGCATCTACCCTGCTGTTATAATATACAGTATGTCATTTAGCTTGGGCTTCTTCCCTGCTGTTATAATATACAGTATGTCATTTAGCTTGGGCTTCTACCCTGCTGTTATAATATACAGTATGTCATTTAGTAGAGGCTTGGGCTTCTACCCTGCTGTTATAATATACAGTATGTCATTTAGCTTGGGCTTCTACCCTGCTGTTATAATACACAGTATGTCATTTAGCTTGGGCTTCTACCCTGCTGTTATAATATACAGTATGTCATTTAGTAGAGGCTTGGGCTTCTTCCCTGCTGTTATAATATACAGTATGTCATTTAGTAGAGGCTTGGGCTTCTTCCCTGCTGTTATAATATACAGTATGTCATTTAGTAGAGGCTTGGGCTTCTTCCCTGCTGTTATAATATACAGTATGTCATTTAGTAGAGACTTGGGCTTCTACCCTGCTGTTATAATATACAGTATGTCATTTAGTAGAGACTTGGGCTTCTTCCCTGCTGTTATAATATACAGTATGTCATTTAGTAGAGGCTTGGGCTTCTACCCTGCTGTTATAATATACAGTATGTCATTTAGTAGAGACTTGGGCTTCTTCCCTGCTGTTATAATATACAGTATGTCATTTAGCAGAGGCTTGGGCTTCTACCCTGCTGTTATAATATACAGTATGTCATTTAGCTTGGGCTTCTACCCTGCTGTTATAATATACAGTATGTCATTTAGTAGAGGCTTGGGCTTCTACCCTGCTGTTATAATATACAGTATGTCATTTAGCTTGGGCTTCTTCCCTGCTGTTATAATATACAGTATGTCATTTAGTTTGGGCTTCTACCCTGCTGTTATAACATACAGTATGCCATTTAGTAGAGGCTTGGGCTTCTTCCCTGCTGTTATAATATACAGTATGTCATTTAGCAGAGGCTTGGGCTTCTTCCCTGCTGTTATAATATACAGTGTGTCATTTAGCTTGGGCTTCTACCCTGCTGTTATAATATACAGTATGTCATTTAGCTTGGGCTTCTTCCCTGCTGTTATAATATACAGTATGTCATTTAGCTTGGGCATCTACCCTGCTGTTATAATATACAGTATGTCATTTAGCTTGGGCTTCTTCCCTGCTGTTATAATATACAGTATGTCATTTAGCTTGGGCTTCTACCCTGCTGTTATAATATACAGTATGTCATTTAGTAGAGGCTTGGGCTTCTACCCTGCTGTTATAATATACAGTATGTCATTTAGCTTGGGCTTCTACCCTGCTGTTATAATACACAGTATGTCATTTAGCTTGGGCTTCTACCCTGCTGTTATAATATACAGTATGTCATTTAGTAGAGGCTTGGGCTTCTTCCCTGCTGTTATAATATACAGTATGTCATTTAGTAGAGGCTTGGGCTTCTTCCCTGCTGTTATAATATACAGTATGTCATTTAGTAGAGGCTTGGGCTTCTTCCCTGCTGTTATAATATACAGTATGTCATTTAGTAGAGACTTGGGCTTCTACCCTGCTGTTATAATATACAGTATGTCATTTAGTAGAGACTTGGGCTTCTTCCCTGCTGTTATAATATACAGTATGTCATTTAGTAGAGGCTTGGGCTTCTACCCTGCTGTTATAATATACAGTATGTCATTTAGTAGAGACTTGGGCTTCTTCCCTGCTGTTATAATATACAGTATGTCATTTAGCAGAGGCTTGGGCTTCTACCCTGCTGTTATAATATACAGTATGTCATTTAGCAGAGGCTTGGGCTTCTACCCTGCTGTTATAATATACAGTATGTCATTTAGTAGAGACTTGGGCTTCTTCCCTGCTGTTATAATATACAGTATGTCATTTAGTAGAGGCTTGGGCTTCTTCCCTGCTGTTATAATATACAGTATGTCATTTAGTAGAGGCTTGGGCTTCTACCCTGCTGTTATAACATACCGTATGTCATTTAGCAGAGGCTTGGGCTTCTTCCCTGCTGTTATAATATACAGTATGTCATTTAGCAGAGGCTTGGGCTTCTTCCCTGCTGTTAGAACATACCGTATGTCATTTAGCAGAGGCTTGGGCTTCTTCCCTGCTGTTATAATATACAGTATGTCATTTAGCAGAGGCTTGTGCTTCTTCCCTGCTGTTATAATATACAGTATGTCATTTAGCAGAGGCTTGGGCTTCTACCCTGCTGTTATAATATACAGTATGTCATTCAGTAGAGGCTTGGGCTTCTACCCTGCTGTTATAATATACAGTATGTCATTTAGTAGAGGCTTGGGCTTCTATCCTGCTGTTATAATATACAGTATGTCATTTAGTAGAGGCTTGGACTTTTTGCCCAACAATTAACATGTTAGTTTATTGTGTTATTGTATCTGAAATGCTGGATCTGAATAAAGCTACATAACAGGTGTCTTGGATTTATTTGGCTGTTTGACGTTAATTATTTAAATATCACGTCGTAGGTTAAGATTTTACATTTGTTCTTCATTTAATTTTTTACAGACGTTCTTAATTTTTAATTTTTTACAGACTGTCACGTTCCTGACCTGTTTTCTCTTGTTTTATATGTCTTTATTGGTCAGGGCGTGAGTGTTGGGTGGGCAGTCTATGTTTTCTATTTCTATGTGGGGTTTTGTGTTCGGCCTGGTATGATTCTCAATTAGAGACAGGTGTGTATCGTTTGTCTCTGATTGAGAGTCATACTAAGGCAGCCAGGGTTTCACTGGTGTTTTGTGGGTGTTTGTTTCCTGTGTTAGCGTTTGGGCCACACAGGACTGTTGCAGGTTAGTCACGTTTGTTGTTTTGTTAATTTGTAGTGTTTGTTGGTTTGCCATTAAAATCATGAATACCTCCTACTCCGCATCTTGGTCCGATCCATGCTCCTCCTCGTCTGAGGAGGAGAACGACATTGACAGCCGTTACACAGACGTTCTCATCCAAAGCGTCTTACTGTAGTGAGGGCAAACATCTGATGGACAGGAATCTGTGGATGTAAATTCCTCAGCCAAATGTTAGGTATGGTTTGGAGTTCCTCATGGGTCTGTTTAAGGACCACAACTGTTGTGATTTATATACGCTCTATACTCAATCTACCTCAGAGGGTCTAATCTAACACTGTAGTGTTATTCGTTAACACAGTGTCCGTGTTCACTGTTACGCCATCACTGTGGTCAGCAGCTTCCTTGTACAATACAACGCACAGGCAGACTTTATCCTCTCTCAGTAACAGGGCAGGCAGACGTTATCCTCTCTCAGTAACAAGCCAGACAGACTTTATCCTCTCTCAGTAACAAGCCAGGCAGACTTTATCCTCTCTCAGTAACAAGCCAGGCAGACGTTATCCTCTCTCAGTAACAAGCCAGGCAGACTTTATCCTCTCTCAGTAACAAGCCAGGCAGACGTTATCCTCTCTCAGTAACAGGGCAGGCAGACTTTATCCTCTCTCAGTAACAGGGCAGGCAGACTTTATCCTCTCTCAGTAACAAGCCAGGCAGACGTTATCCTCTCTCAGTAACAAACCAGGCAGACTTTATCCTCTCTGAGTAACAAGCCAGGCAGACTTTACCCTCTCTCAGTAACAAACCAGGCAGACTTTATCCTCTCTGAGTAACAAGCCAGGCAGACTTTACCCTCTCTCAGTAACAAACCAGGCAGACGTTATCCTCTCTCAGTAACAAGCCAGACAGACTTTATCCTCTCTCAGTAACAAACCAGGCAGACGTTATCCTCTCTCAGTAACAAGCCAGGCAGACGTTATCCTCTCTCAGTAACAAGCCAGGCAGACGTTATCCTCTCTCAGTAACAAGCCAGACAGACTTTATCCTCTCTCAGTAACAAACCAGGCAGACGTTATCCTCTCTCAGTAACAAGCCAGGCAGACGTTATCCTCTCTCAGTAACAGGGCAGGCAGACTTTATCCTCTCTCAGTAACAAGCCAGGCAGACTTTATCCTCTCTCAGTAACAAGCCAGGCAGACGTTATCCTCTCTCAGTAACAAGCCAGGCAGACGTTATCCTCTCTCAGTAACAAGCCAGGCAGACTTTATCCTCTCTCAGTAACAAGCCAGGCAGACGTTATCCTCTCTCAGTAACAGGGCAGGCAGACTTTATCCTCTCTCAGTAACAAGCCAGGCAGACTTTATCCTCTCTCAGTAACAAGCCAGGCAGACGTTATCCTCTCTCAGTAACAAACCAAGCAGACTTTATCCTCTCTCAGTAACAAACCAGGCAGACTTTATCCTCTCTCAGTAACAAGCCAGGCAGACTTTATCCTCTCTCAGTAACAAGCCAGGCAGACTTTATCCTCTCTCAGTAACAGGGCAGGCAGACTTTATCCTCTCTCAGTAACAAGCCAGGCAGACTTTATCCTCTCTCAGTAACAAGCCAGGCAGACTTTATCCTCTCTCAGTAACAGGGCAGGCAGACTTTATCCTCTCTCAGTAACAAGCCAGGCAGACGTTATCCTCTCTCAGTAACAAGCCAGGCAGACGTTATCCTCTCTCAGTAACAAGCCAGGCAGACGTTATCCTCTCTCAGTAACAAGCCAGGCAGACGTTATCCTCTCTCAGTAACAAGCCAGGCAGACGTTATCCTCTCTCAGTAACAAGCCAGGCAGACGTTATCCTCTCTCAGTAACAAGCCAGGCAGACGTTATCCTCTCTCAGTAACAAGCCAGGCAGACGTTATCCTCTCTCAGTAACAAGCCAGGCAGACGTTATCCTCTCTCAGTAACAAGCCAGGCAGACGTTATCCTCTCTCAGTAACAAGCCAGGCAGACGTTATCCTCTCTCAGTAACAAGCCAGGCAGACGTTATCCTCTCTCAGTAACAAGCCAGGCAGACGTTATCCTCTCTCAGTAACAAGCCAGGCAGACGTTATCCTCTCTCAGTAACAAGCCAGGCAGACTTTATCCTCTCTCAGTAACAAGCCAGGCAGACTTTATCTTCTCTCAGTAACAAGCCAGGCAGACGTTATCCTCTCTCAGTAACAGGGCAGGCAGACGTTATCCTCTCTCAGTAACAAGCCAGGCAGACGTTATCCTCTCTCAGTAACAGGGCAGGCAGACTTTATCCTCTCTCAGTAACAAGCCAGGCAGACGTTATCCTCTCTCAGTAACAGGGCAGGCAGACTTTATCCTCTCTCAGTAACAAGCCAGGCAGACGTTATCCTCTCTCAGTAACAAGCCAGGCAGACGTTATCCTCTCTCAGTAACAAGCCAGGCAGACTTTATCCTCTCTCAGTAACAGGGCAGGCAGACTTTATCCTCTCTCAGTAACAAGCCAGGCAGACTTTATCCTCTCTCAGTAACAAGCCAGGCAGACTTTATCCTCTCTCAGTAACAAGCCAGGCAGACGTTATCCTCTCTCAGTAACAGGGCAGGCAGACGTTATCCTCTCTCAGTAACAAGCCAGGCAGACGTTATCCTCTCTCAGTAACAGGGCAGGCAGACTTTATCCTCTCTCAGTAACAAGCCAGGCAGACGTTATCCTCTCTCAGTAACAGGGCAGGCAGACTTTATCCTCTCTCAGTAACAAGCCAGGCAGACGTTATCCTCTCTCAGTAACAAGCCAGGCAGACGTTATCCTCTCTCAGTAACAAGCCAGGCAGACTTTATCCTCTCTCAGTAACAGGGCAGGCAGACTTTATCCTCTCTCAGTAACAAGCCAGGCAGACGTTATCCTCTCTCAGTAACAAGCCAGGCAGACGTTATCCTCTCTCAGTAACAAGCCAGGCAGACGTTATCCTCTCTCAGTAACAAGCCAGGCAGACGTTATCCTCTCTCAGTAACAAGCCAGGCAGACGTTATCCTCTCTCAGTAACAAGCCAGGCAGACTTTATCCTCTCTCAGTAACAAGCCAGGCAGACGTTATCCTCTCTCAGTAACAGGGCAGGCAGACAGTGCCTTGTTTTCCCTCCCCCCTTCTTCCCCATCTCCCCTGCTTCCCCCTCTTCTGCCTCCCCTTCTTCCCCTGCCTCCCCCTCTTCCCCTTCTTCCCCTCTTCCCCTTCTTCCCCTGCCTCCCCCTCTTCCCCTGCCTCCCCCACTTCCCCTGCCTCCCCCGCTTCCCCTGCCTCCCCCGCTTCCTCTTCTTCCCCTGCCTCCCCCACTTCCCCTGCCTCCCCCACTTCCCCTGCCTCCCCCTCTTCCCCTGCCTCCCCCACTTCCCCTGCCTCCCCCTCTTCCCCTGCCTCCCCCACTTCCCCTGCCTCCCCCTCTTCCCCTGCCTCCCCCACTTCCCCTGCCTCCCCCTCTTCCCCTGCCTCCCCCACTTCCCCTGCCTCCCCCTCTTCCCCTGCCTCCCCCACTTCCCCTGCCTCCCCCACTTCCCCTGCCTCCCCCTCTTCCCCTGCCTCCCCCACTTCCCCTGCCTCCCCCGCTTCCTCTTCTTCCCCTGCCTCCCCCTCTTCCCCTGCCTCCCCCTCTTCCCCTGCCTCCCCCTCTTCCCCTGCCTCCCCCACTTCCTCTTCTTCCCCTGCCTCCCCCTCTTCCCCTGCCTCCCCCGCTTCCCCTGCCTCCCCCGCTTCCTCTTCTTCCCCTGCCTCCCCCGCTTCCCCTGCCTCCCCCTCTTCCCCTGCCTCCCCCTCTTCCCCTGCCTCCCCCGCTTCCCCTGCCTCCCCCGCTTCCCCTGCCTCCCCCGCTTCCCCTTCTTCCCCTGCCTCCCCCACTTCCTCTTCTTCCCCTGCCTCCCCCTCTTCCCCTTATTCCCCTGCCTCCCCCTCTTCCCCTGCCTCCCCCACTTCCCCTGCCTCCCCCGCTTCCCCTGCCTCCCCCACTGCCCCTGCCTCCCCCGCTTCCCCTGCCTCCCCCACTTCCTCTTCTTCCCCTGCCTCCCCCTCTTCCCCTGCCTCCCCCGCTTCCCCTGCCTCCCCCACTTCCTCTTCTTCCCCTGCCTCCCCCTCTTCCCCTGCCTCCCCCTCTTCCCCTGCCTCCCCCGCTTCCCCTGCCTCCCCCACTTCCTCTTCTTCCCCTGCCTCCCCCACTTCCTCTTCTTCCCCTGCCTCCCCCTCTTCCCCTGCCTCCCCCGCTTCCCCTGCCTCCCCCGCTTCCCCTGCCTCCCCCACTTCCTCTTCTTCCCCTGCCTCCCCCTCTTCCCCTGCCTCCCCCTCTTCCCCTGCCTCCCCCACTGCCCCTGCCTCCCCCTCTTCCCCTGCCTCCCCCGCTTCCCCTGCCTCCCCCGCTTCCCCTGCCTCCCCCACTTCCTCTTCTTCCCCTGCCTCCCCCACTGCCCCTGCCTCCCCCTCTTCCCCTGCCTCCCCCTCTTCCCCTGCCTCCCCCTCTTCCCCTGCCTCCCCCTCTTCCCCTGCCTCCCCCACTTCCCCTGCCTCCCCCTCTTCCCCTGCCTCCCCCTCTTCCCCTGCCTCCCCCTCTTCCCCTGCCTCCCCCGCTTCCCCTGCCTATTTCAGAGTGAAATGTAGCATAATAATTCATTATCCACAGCAGTGGTTAACATGGTGATTAAGTGATGAGTTCATACAGTGGTTGGAGGTCAATTGGTTATTGACTGGAAACTCATGCTGCCTCCTCAAACAATGACATAATGAAGCGGACACAAGTTTTAAATTCATTGTTTTATTAACTGCGGTGTTCTGCCACCTGCATAGGAAGATTTGTATGGCTGCCGTGTAACAATCAAACATTGCCATTGACATAATCTAGACGCCACTCACCTCTCTGGCCTCAGTGTTTCTTCACGACATGGGGTCCTTCTCGTGTTAGATAAGATCCTCTGGAGGGACGTAGCCTTTTAGTACTGTGTGGTACAGTGTTAGATTAGACCCTCTGGAGGGACGTGGCCTTTTAGTACTGTGTGGTACAGTGTTAGATTAGACCCTTTGGAGGGACGTAGCCTTTTAGTACTGTGTGGTACAGTGTTAGATTAGACCCTTCCGAGGGACGTAGCCTTTTAGTACTGTGTGGTACAGTGTTAGATTAGACCCTCTGGAGGGACGTGGCCTTTTAGTACTGTGTGGTACAGTGTTAGATTAGATGCTCTGGAGGGACGTGGCCTTTTAGTACTGTGTGGTACAGTGTTAGATTGGACCCTCTGGAGGGACGTAGCCTTTTAGTACTGTGTGGTACAGTGTTAGATTAGATCCTTCCGAGGAACGTAGCCTTTTAGTACTGTGTTGTACAGTGTTAGATTAGACCCTCTGGAGGGACGTGGCCTTTTAGTACTGTGTTGTACAGTGTTAGATTAGATGCTCTGGAGGGACGTAGCCTTTTAGTACTGTGTGGTACAGTGTTAGATTAGACCCTCCGGAGGGACGTAGCCTTTTAGTACTGTGTGGTACAGTGTTAGATTAGACCCTCCGGAGGGACGTAGCCTTTTAGTACTGTGTGGTACAGTGTTAGATTAGATGCTCTGGAGGGACGTAGCCTTTTAGTACTGTGTGGTACAGTGTTAGATTAGATCCTCTGGAGGGACGTAGCCTTTTAGTACTGTGTGGTACAGTGTTAGATTAGATCCTTCCGAGGGACGTAGCCTTTTAGTACTGTGTGGTACAGTGTTAGATTAGATCCTCTGGAGGGACGTAGCCTTTTAGTACTGTGTGGTACAGTGTTAGATTAGACCCTCTGGAGGGCTGCCGGTGTGAAAGCGTCTTTTCAATCATTATGGACCAATTAGAACACAGTATTATGTCCGGTCTCTGGAGCGAGAAATAAGAGAGAAACATTGTGAGGCGAAGCGGGAAGAAATCTGTTGTTTAAAAAATTATAGTCTATGTTCAGTAGTTTTTGTACCCCAGCCAATAGGCCCGGAGTGTAGAAAACATTAAGGACACCTTCCTAATATTGAATTGCACCCCCCACCCCCCCTTTTACTCTCAGAACAGCCTCAATTCGTTGGGGCGTGGACTCTACAAGGTGTCGAAAGCGTTCCACAGGGATTCTGGCCCATGTTGACTTCAATGCTTCCCACAGTTGTGTCAAGTTGGCTGGAAGTCCTTTGGGTGGTGGACCATTCTTGATACACGGGAAACTGTTGAGTGTGTAAAACCCAGCAGCGTAGCAGTTCTTGACACAAACCGGTGCGCCTGGCACCTACTACCATACCCTGTTCAAAGGCACTTAAATATTTTGTCTTTCTTGCCCCATTCACCCTCTGAATGGCACACATACACAATACATGTCTCAATTGTCTCGAGGCTTAAAAATATATTTTTTAAACCTGTCTCCTCCCCTTCATCTACACTGATTGAAGTGGATTTAACAAGTGACATCAATAAGGGGATCATAGCTTTCACCTGGATTCACCTGGTCAGGCTATGTAAATGGAAAGAGCAGGTGTTCTTAATGTTTTGTACACTCAGTGTGATTTCATCAAGACACATTACAGTAGTGCTGAATAATGCTCCAACTTTTCCTTTCCTTTCCTCCCTTCTCCACCCTCCCTCCCCTTTCCTCCCTTCCCCCCAGGAAGTGTGTCAGTGATGAGGCAGGAGACTGGGGGAGGTGAGGAATGCTGTTAGCTGAGCTCTTCTCCTCCATCACCAACCCTGTCTCTGACGCAGGCGTCCACTTCCTGTGATTGGTGGATTGGTGGAGTAGCCTGGCGAGCGGAACGGCGTGTGGGAGACTGACTCATCTCTAGGTGGGTAGAGAGAGGAGAGAGAGAGAGAGAAGGTGGAGAAGAGACAGGAGAGAGAAAGAGAGGGATGGAGAAGAGACACAGAGAGAGAGAGGTGGAGAAGAGACGGAGAGGAGAGAGAAGCTGGAGAAGAGAGAGGTGGAGAAGAGACATGAGGGGAGAGAGGTGGAGAAGAGAGAGGAGAGAGAGAGAAGGTGGAGAAGAGACACAGAGAGAGAGAGGTGGAGAAGGGACAGAGAGGGGAGAGAGAAGGTGGAGAAGAGAGAGAGGTGGAGAAGAGACACAGAGAGAGAGAGGTGGAGAAGAGACACAGAGAGAGAGGTGGAGAAGAGACAGAGAGGAGAGAGAGAAGGTGGAGAAGAGAGAGAGGGAGAGAGAGGTGGAGAAGAGACAGAGAGGAGAGAGATAAGGTGGAGAAGAGACACAGAGAGAGAGTGAAGAAGAGACACACAGAGAGAGAGAGAGAGGTGAAGAGACACAGAGAGAGAGAGAGGTGGAGAAGAACATTTCAAGCAGACAACCTAAGAAAATGAACAACAATGACAAATGGTTTGATGAATGCAAAAACCTAAGAAAGATATTGAGAACTTATCCAACCAAAAACATAGAGACCCACAAAACCCGAGCCTACTCCTTCACTGTGGTGAATCACTAAAACAATACAGAAATACACTACGGAAAAAGGAACAGCACGTCAGAAATCAGCTCAATGTAATTGAAGAATCCATAGACTTTAACCACTTCTGGGAAAATTGGAAAACACTAAACAAACAACAACACAAATAGTTATCTATCTAGAACGGAGATGTATGGGTAAACCACTTCTCCAATCTTTTTGGCTCTATAACAAAGAACAAACAGCAAAAACATATACATGATCAAATACAAATCGTAAAATCAACTATTAAAGACTACCAGAACCCACTGGATTCTCCAATTACCTTGAATGAACTACAGGACAAAATGCAAACCCTCCAACCCAAAAAGGCCTGTGGTGTTGATGGTATCCTCAATGAAATGATCAAATATACAGACAACAAATTCCAATTGGCTATACTAAAACTCTTTAACATCATCCTCAGCTCTGGCATCTTCCCCAATATTTGGAACCAAGGACTGATCAAAGTGGAGACATATTTGACCCCAATAGCTACTGTGGGATATGTGTCAACAGCAACCTTGAGGAAATCCTCTGCATTATCATTAACAGTAGACTCGTACATTTCCTCAGTGAAAACAATGTACTGAGCAAATGTCAAATTGGCTTTTTACCAAATTACAGAATGACAGACCACATATTCACCCTGCACACCCTAATCGACAATCAAGCAAACCAAAACAAAGGTCTAAGTTGTCTCATGCTTTGTTGATTTCAAAAAAGCCTTCGACTCAATTTGGCATGAGGGTCTGCTATACAAATTGATGGAAAGTGGTGTTGAGGGAAAAACACAAGACATTATAAAATCCATGTACACAAACAACAAGTGCGCAGTTAAAATTGCCAAAAAACACACACATTTCTTTCCACAGGGCCGTGGGGTGAGACAGGGCCGTGGGGTGAGACAGGGCCGTGGGGTGAGACAGGGCCGGGGGGTCAGACAGGGATGTAGCTTAAGCCCCATCCTCTTCAACATATATATCAATGAATTGGCGAGGGCACTAGAACAGTCTGCAGCACCCGGTCTCACCCTACTAGAATCTGAAGTCAAATGTCTACTGTTTGCTGATGATCTGGTGCTTCTGTCACCAACCAAGGAGGGCCTACAGCAGCACCTAGATCTTCTGCACAGATTCTGCCAGACCTGGGCCCTGACACTAAATCTCAGTACGACCAAAATAATGGTGTTAAAAAAAAGGTCCAGTCACCAGGACCACGAACACAAATTCCATCTAGACACCGTTGCCTTAGAGCACACAAAAAACGATACATACCTTGGCCTAAACACCAGCGCCACAGGTAACTTCCACAAAGCTGTGAACGATCTGAGAGACAAGGCAAGAAGGGCCTAATATGCCATCAAAAGGAACATCAAATTCGACATACCAATTAGGATCTGGCAAAAAATAACATTTATAGAAGCCACTGCCCTTTATGGTTGTGAGGTCTGGGGTCCGCTCACCAACCAAGAATTCACAAAATGGAACAAACACCAAATTGAGACCCTGCATGCAGAATTCTGCTAAAATATCCTCCGTGTACAACGTAGAACACCAAATAATGCATGCAGAGCAGAATTAGGCCGATACACACTAATGAGCAAAATCCAGAAAAGAGACGTTAAATTGTACAACCACCTAAAAGGAAGCGATTCCCAAACCTTCCATTACAAAACCAACACCTACAGAGAGATGAACCTGGAGAAGAGCCCCTTAAGCAAGCTGGTCCTGGGGCTCTCTTCACAAACACAAACACACCCCACGGAGCCCCAGGACAGCAACACAATTAGACCCAACCAAATTATGAGAAAACAAAAAGATAATTACTTGACACATTGGAAAGAATTTACAAATAAACTGAGCAAACTAGAATGCTATTTGGCCCTAAACAGAGAGTACACAGTGGCAGAATACCTGACCACTGTGACTGACCCAAACTTAAGGAAAGCTTTGACTATGTACAGACTCAGTGAGCATAGCCTTGCTATTGAGAAAGGCCGCCGTAGGCAGACATGGCTCTCAAGAGAAGACAGGCTATGTGCTCACTGCCCACAAAATGAGGTGGAAACTGAGCTGCACTTCCTAACCTCCTGCCAAATGTATGACCATATTAGAGAGACATATTTCCCTCAGATTACACAGATCCACAAAGAATTCAAAAACAAATCCCATTTTGATAAACTCCCATATCTACTGGGTGAAATACCACAGTGTGACATCACAGCACCAAGATTTGTGACCTGTTGCCACAAGAAAAGGGCAACCAGTGAAGAACAAACACCATTGTAAATACAACCTCAATTTATGATTATTTAGTTTCCCGTTTGTACTTTAACTATTTGCACATCAGTACAACACTGTATATAGACATAATATGACATTTGAAATTTATTTTTTCTTTTTGGAACTTTTGTGAGTGTAATGTTTACTGTTAAAGTTCACTTGCTTTGGCAATGTAAACATATGTTTCCCATGACAATAAAGCCCTTTACATTGAAATTGAATTGAAGAGAAGAGAGAAGAGAGAAGAGAGAAGAGAGAAGAGAGAAGAGAGAAGAGAGAAGAGAGAAGAGAGAAGAGAGAAGAGAGAGAGAGAGAGAGAGTGTGGGGGGTGGAGAAGAGAAAGACAGGAGAGAGAGAGAGAGAGAGAGAGAAGGTGGAGAAGAGACAGAGAAGAAAGAGAGACACTGAGTCATCAGTGGGACGGCCTGGTTGGTGCCAAGCTCCCTACCACTCCAACTGAGCCCTGAGTCTCACCACAAAACACTGGAGGAGCGGAGAGTACAGGAGAGGAGGGGGTGGAGAGGAAATTAAAGGAGAGGAAATTAAAGGAGCGAAGCGGAGAAAATCACACTACAGCAGGATGTAGAAGAGGAGGACATACCTAACTTATTGAATAACTTCTCCTAACTCGTCATACATTATGACATGATGCTAGACATTTAAACGCCCTCCATCTGTCCAGATTTAGGGTTGTTATATGAATAGGTTCCTGTGGAAAGAAAGAAAAAAGGAAATCTGTTTGGCCGTACATCACGTGTTAGAGATATCTAATATATATTAATAGAGATATCTCTATTATATATTCAGAATCTCTTTGATGTGTTTCCCCAAGCCCTAAGCAAGCACTTAACAACATAACATAACATTGCAGATAAGATTCTCTGTCTCTCTCTCTCTTTATGTCTCTCTCTTTCTGTCTCTCTCTTTCTGTCTCTCTCTTTCTGTCTCTCTCTTTCTGTCTCTCTCTCTGTCTCTCTCTCTGTCTTTCTCTCTGTCTCTCTCTCTGTCTCTCTCTCTGTCTCTCTCTCTCTCTGTCTCTCTCTCTCTCTGTCTCTCTCTCTCTCTGTCTCTCTCTCTCTCTGTCTCTCTCTCTCTCTGTCTCTCTCTCTCTCTGTCTCTCTCTCTCTGTCTCTCTCTCTCTGTCTCTCTCTCTCTGTCTCTCTCTCTCTGTCTCTGTCTCTCTCTCTCTCTCCTGAATTTCTTGCTCATGAGTGTAACATATTTTCACATCCTGCCTCGGAGCGTAGCGGTGAGTATGTATTGGCCTCTGTGCCAGCATGTCACTGTGACCTACCAAGGGAACTACCCATGTACCATATCCGCTCTCTGCCTCTCTTACAATGTGACTGAAAATCAGGACAAAAATAGTTGTTATTAAGGTAAAGGATATCATGTCTAATGTAGACCTATTGGTTGTTATTGTTGCTCTTTGTAGTACAAAGTATACCTGATAATATTGTGTAACTCATTTTCATCATCTCCTCATCTCATCTCCTCATTTCCTCATCTCATCTCCTCATCTCCTCATCTCATTTCCTCATCTCATCTCCTCATCTCCTCATCTCATCTCCTCATCCCCTCATCTCATCTCCTCCATACTCCCTAGAGGTCTGTTTTTTGTTTTACACACTGTTTAAAACCATAACCAGATAGCACATTTAGTTCCTTGGAAGTTATGGGACCGTATGTTTCTGGGTTTGTATTGGTTGTGGGCTGGGTAGTATCCTCTGGGCTGGGTAGTATCCCCTGGGCTGGGTAGTATCCCCTGGGCTGGGTAGTATCCTCTGGGCTGGGTAGTATCCCCTGGGCTGGGTAGTATCCCCTGGGCTGGGTAGTATCCCCTGGGCTGGGTAGTATCCTCTGGGCTGGGTAGTATCCCCTGGGTAGTATCCCCTGGGCTGGGTAGTATCCTCTGGGCTGGGTAGTATCCCCTGGGCTGGGTAGTATCCTCTGGGCTGGGTAGTATCCCCTGGGTAGTATCCCCTGGGCTGGGTAGTATCCTCTGGGCTGGGTAGTATCCCCTGGGTAGTATCCCCTGGGTAGTATCCCCTGGGCTGGGTAGTATCCCCTGGGCTGGGTAGTATCCTCTGGGCTGGGTAGTATCCCCTGGGTAGTATCCCCTGGGTAGTATCCCCTGGGCTGGGTAGTATCCTCTGGGCTGGGTAGTATCCCCTGGGTAGTATCCCCTGGGTAGTATCCTCTGGGCTGGGTAGTATCCCCTGGGCTGGGTAGTATCCCCTGGGCTGGGTAGTATCCCCTGGGCTGGGTAGTATCCCCTGGGCTGGGTAGTATCCCCTGGGCTGGGTAGTATCCCCTGGGCTGGGTAGTATCCTCTGGGCTGGGTAGTATCCCCTGGGTAGTATCCCCTGGGCTGGGTAGTATCCTCTGGGCTGGGTAGTATCCCCTGGGCTGGGTAGTATCCTCTGGGCTGGGTAGTATCCCCTGGGTAGTATCCCCTGGGCTGGGTAGTATCCTCTGGGCTGGGTAGTATCCCCTGGGTAGTATCCCCTGGGTAGTATCCCCTGGGCTGGGTAGTATCCCCTGGGCTGGGTAGTATCCTCTGGGCTGGGTAGTATCCCTGGGTAGTATCCCCTGGGTAGTATCCCCTGGGCTGGGTAGTATCCCCTGGGTAGTATCCCCTGGGCTGGGTAGTATCCTCTGGGCTGGGTAGTATCCCCTGGGCTGGGTAGTATCCTCTGGGCTGGGTAGTATCCCCTGGGTAGTATCCCCTGGGTAGTATCCTCTGGGCTGGGTAGTATCCCCTGGGTAGTATCCACTGGGCTGGGTAGTATCCTCTGGGCTGGGTAGTATCCCCTGGGCTGGGTAGTATCCTCTGGGCTGGGTAGTATCCCCTGGGCTGGGTAGTATCCTCTGGGCTGGGTAGTATCCCCTGGGCTTGGTAGTATCCCCTGGGCTGGGTAGTATCCCCTGGGCTGGGTAGTATCCTCTGGGCTGGGTAGTATCCCCTGGGCTGGGTAGTATCCTCTGGGCTGGGTAGTATCCCCTGGGTAGTATCCCCTGGGTAGTATCCCCTGGGCTGGGTAGTATCCTCTGGGCTGGGTAGTATCCCCTGGGTAGTATCCCCTGGGTAGTATCCTCTGGGCTGGGTAGTATCCCTTGGGTAGTATCCCCTGGGCTGGGTAGTATCCCCTGGGCTGGGTAGTATCCCCTGGGCTGGGTAGTATCCCCTGGGCTGGGTAGTATCCTCTGGGCTGGGTAGTATCCCCTGGGCTGGGTAGTATCCCCTGGGCTGGGTAGTATCCTCTGGGCTGGGTAGTATCCCCTGGGCTGGGTAGTATCCCCTGGGCTGGGTAGTATCCTCTGGGCTGGGTAGTATCCCCTGGGTAGTATCCCCTGGGCTGGGTAGTATCCCCTGGGCTGGGTAGTATCCTCTGGGCTGGGTAGTATCCTCTGGGCTGGGTAGTATCCTCTTTGCTGGGTAGTATCCTCTGGGCTGGGTAGTATCCTCTGGGCTGGGTAGTATCCCCTGGGCTGGGTAGTATCCCCTGGGTAGTATCCCCTGGGCTGGGTAGTATCCTCTGAGCTGGGTAGATCCTCTGGGCTGGGTAGTATCCCCTGGGCTGGGTAATATCCTCTGGGCTGGGTAGTATCCCCTGGGCTGGGTAGTATCCCCTGGGCTGGGTAGTATCCCCTGGGCTGGGTAGTATCCCCTGGGTAGTATCCCCTGGGCTGGGTAGTATCCTCTGAGCTGGGTAGATCCTCTGGGCTGGGTAGTATCCCCTGTTCTGGGTAGTATCCTCTGGGCTGGGTAGTATCCCCTGGGCTGGGTAGTATCCCCTGAGTAGTATCCTCTGGGCTGGGTAGTATCCTCTGGGCTGGGTAGTATCCCCTGGGCTGGGTAGTATCCCCTGGGTTGGGTAGTATCCCCTGGGCTGGGTAGTATCCCCTGGGCTGGGTAGTATCCCCTGGGTTGTATCCCCTGGGTAGTATCCCCTGGGTAGTATCCCCTGGGCTGGGTGGTATCCCCTGGGTAGTATCCCCTGGGCTGGGTAGTATCCCCTGGGCTGGGTAGTATCCCCTGGGCTGGGTAGTATCCCCTGGGCTGGGTAGTATCCCCTGGGCTGGGTAGTATCACCTGGGCTGGGTAGTATCACCTGGGCTGGGTAGTATCACCTGGGCTGGGTAGTATCCCCTGGGTAGTATCCCCTGGGTTGTATCCCCTGAGTAGTATCCCCTGGGCTGGGTAGTATCCCCTGGGGTGGGTAGTATCCCCTGGGCTGGGTAGTATCCCCTGGGCTGGGTAGTATCCCCTGGGCTGGGTAGTATCCCCTGGGCTGGGTAGTATCCCCTGGTATCCCCTGGGCTGGGTAGTATCCCCTGGGCTGGGTAGTATCCCCTGGGCTGGGTAGTATCCCCTGGGCTGGGTAGTATCCCCTGGGGCTGGGTAGTATCCCCTGGGTAGTATCCTCTGGGCTGGGTAGTATCCCCTGGGCTGGGTAGTATCCCCTGGGCTGGGTTGTATCCCCTGGGCTGGGTTGTATCCCCTGGGCTGGGTAGTATCCCCTGGGCTGGGTATTATCCCCTGGGCTGGGTTGTATCCCCTGGGCTGGGTAGTATCCCCTGGGTAGTATCCCCTGGGCTGGGTAGTATCCCCGGGCTGGGTAGTATCCCCTGGGCTGGGTAGTATTCCCTGGGTAGTATCCCCTGGGCTGGGTAGTATCCCCTGGGCTGGGTTGTATCCCCTGGGCTGGGTAGTATCCCCTGGGTAGTATCCCCTGGGCTGGGTAGTATCCCCGGGCTGGGTAGTATCCCCTGGGCTGGGTAGTATTCCCTGGGTAGTATCCCCTGGGCTGGGTAGTATCCCCTGGGCTGGGTAGTATCCCCTGGGCTGGGTAGTATCCCCTGGGTTGGGTAGTATCCCCTGGGATGGGTAGTATCCCCTGGGCTGGGTAGTATCCCCTGGGCTGGGTAGTATCCCCTGGGCTGGGTAGTATCCCCTGGGCTGGGTAGTATCCCCTGGGCTGGGTAGTATCCCCTGGGCTGGGTAGTATCCCCTGGGCTGGGTAGTATCCCCTGGGCTGGGTAGTATCCCCTGGGCTGGGTTGTATCCCCTGGGCTGGGTAGTATCCCCTGGGTAGTATCCCCTGGGCTGGGTAGTATCCCCGGGCTGGGTAGTATCCCCTGGGCTGGGTAGTATTCCCTGGGTAGTATCCCCTGGGCTGGGTAGTATCCCCTGGGCTGGGTAGTATCCCCTGGGCTGGGTAGTATCCCCTGGGCTGGGTAGTATACCCTGGGATGGGTAGTATCCCCTGGGCTGGGTAGTATCCCCTGGGTAGTATCCCCTGGGCTGGGTAGTATCCCCTGGGCTGGGTTGTATCCCCTGGGCTGGGTAGTATCCCCTGGGTAGTATCCCCTGGGCTGGGTAGTATCCCCTGGGTAGTATCCCCTGGGCTGGGTAGTATCCCCTGTGTAGTATCCCCTGGGCTGGGTAGTATCCCCTGGGTAGTATCCCCTGGGCTGGGTAGTATCCCCTGGGCTGGGTAGTATCCCCTGGGTAGTATCCCCTGGGCTGGGTAGTATCCCCTGGGCTGGGTAGTATCCCCTGGGCTGGGTAGTATCCCCTGGGCTGGGTTCTATCCCCTGGGTAGTATCCCCTGGGCTGGGTAGTATCTCCTGGGCTGGGTAGTTTCCCCTGGGTTGGGTAGTATCCCCTGGGTTGGGTAGTATCCCCTGGGCTGGGTAGTATCCCCTGGGTAGTATCCCCTGGGCTGGGTAGTATCCCCTGGGCTGGGTAGTATCCCCTGGGCTGGGTAGTATCCCCTGGGTAGTATCCCCTGGGCTGGGTAGTATCCCCAGGGCTGGGTAGTATCCCCTGGGTAGTATCCCCTGGTCTGGGTAGTATCCCCTGGGTAGTATCCCCTGGACTGGGTAGTATCCCTGGGTAGTATCCCATGGGCTGGGTAGTATCCCCTGGGCTGGGTAGTATCCCCTGGGCTGGGTAGTATCCCCTGGGCTGGGTAGTATCCCCCGGGTAGTATCCCCTGGGTAGTATCCCCTGGGCTGGGTAGTATCCCCTGGGCTGGGTAGTATCCCCTGGGCTGGGTAGTATCCCCTGGTATCCCCTGGGCTGGGTAGTATCCCCTGGGCTGGGTAGTATCCCCTGGGCTGGGTAGTATCCCCTGGGCTGTGTAGTATCCCCTAGGCTGGGTAGTATCCCCTGGGCTGGGTAGTATCCCCTGGGCTGGGTAGTATCCCCTGGGTAGTATCCCCTGGGCTTGGTAGTATCCCCTGGGCTGGGTAGTATCCCCTGGGCTGGGTAGTATCCCCTGGGCTGGGTTGTATCCCCTGGGCTGGGTAGTATCCCCTGGGTAGTATCCCCTGGGCTGGGTAGTATCCCCTGGGCTGGGTAGTATCCCCTGGGCTGGGTAGTATCCCCTGGGCTGGGTAGTATCCCCTGGGTTGTATCCCCTGGGCTGGGTAGTATCCCCTGGGTAGTATCCCCTGGGCTGGGTAGTATCCCCTTGGCTGGGTAGTATTCCCTGGGTAGTATCCCCTGGGCTGAGTTCTACCACTGACATTTAAGTTCAGGTCCTGGTATATACGGATATTATGTAATGTTGTATATTAGAACCAGACATTAGGTAATGTTGTATACTCGAACCAGACAGCAGGTAATGTTGTAAACTAGAACCAGACAGTAGGTAATGTTGTATACTAGAACCAGCCAATAGGTAATGTTGTATACTAGAACCAGACAGTAGGTAATGTTGTATACTAGAACCAGACAGCAGGTAATGTTGTATGCTAGAACCGGACAGCAGGTAATGTTTTATACTAGAACCAGACATTAGGTAATGTTGTATACTAGAACCAGACATTAGTTAATGTTGTATACTAGAACCAGACATTAGGTCATGTTGTATACTAGAACTAGACATTAGGTAATGTTGTATACTAGAACCAGACAGTAGGTAATGTTGTATACTAGAACCAGACAGTAGGTAATGTTGTATACTAGAACCAGACAGTATGTAATGTTGTATACTAGAACCAGACATTAGGTAATGTTGTATACTAGAACCAGACAGTAGGTAATGTTGTATACTAGAACCAGACATTAGGTCATGTTGCATACTAGAACCAGACATTAGGTCATGTTGTATACTAGAACCAGACATTAGGTCATGTTGTATACTAGAACCAGACATTAGGTAATGTTGTATACTAGAACCAGACAGTAGGTAATGTTGTATACTAGAACCAGACAGTAGGTAATGTTGTATACTAGAACCAGACAGTAGGTAATGTTGTATACTAGAACCAGACAGTAGGTAATGTTGTATACTAGAACCAGACAGTAGGTAATGTTGTATACTAGAACCAGACAGTAGGTAATGTTGTATACTAGAACCAGACAGTAGGTAATGTTGTATACTAGAACCAGACAGTTGGTAATGTTGTATACTAGAACCAGACAATAGGTAATGTTGTATACTAGAACCAGACAGTAGGTAATGTTGTATACTAGAACCAGACAGTAGGTAATGTTGTATACTAGAACCAGACAGTTGGTAATGTTTTATACTAGAACCAGACAGTTGGTAATGTTGTATATTAGAACCAGACAGTTTGTAATGTTGTATACTAGAACCAGACAGTTGGTAATGTTGTATACTAGAACCAGACAGTAGGTAATGTTGTATACTAGAACCAGACAGTAGGTAATGTTGTATACTAGAACCAGACATTAGGTAATGTTGTATACTAGAACCAGACATTAGGTAATGTTGTATACTAGAACCAGACATTAGGTAATGTTGTATACTAGAACCAGACAGTTGGTAATGTTGTATACTAGAACCAGACAGTTGGTAATGTTGTATACTAGAACCAGACATTAGGTAATGTTGTATACTAGAACCAGACATTAGTTAATGTTGTATACTAGAACCAGACATTAGGTCATGTTGTATACTAGAACTAGACATTAGGTAATGTTGTATACTAGAACCAGACAGTAGGTAATGTTGTATACTAGAACCAGACAGTAGGTAATGTTGTATACTAGAACCAGACAGTATGTAATGTTGTATACTAGAACCAGACATTAGGTAATGTTGTATACTAGAACCAGACAGTAGGTAATGTTGTATACTAGAACCAGACATTAGGTCATGTTGCATACTAGAACCAGACATTAGGTCATGTTGTATACTAGAACCAGACATTAGGTCATGTTGTATACTAGAACCAGACATTAGGTAATGTTGTATACTAGAACCAGACAGTAGGTAATGTTGTATACTAGAACCAGACAGTAGGTAATGTTGTATACTAGAACCAGACAGTAGGTAATGTTGTATACTAGAACCAGACAGTAGGTAATGTTGTATACTAGAACCAGACAGTAGGTAATGTTGTATACTAGAACCAGACAGTAGGTAATGTTGTATACTAGAACCAGACAGTAGGTAATGTTGTATACTAGAACCAGACAGTTGGTAATGTTGTATACTAGAACCAGACAATAGGTAATGTTGTATACTAGAACCAGACAGTAGGTAATGTTGTATACTAGAACCAGACAGTAGGTAATGTTGTATACTAGAACCAGACAGTTGGTAATGTTTTATACTAGAACCAGACAGTTGGTAATGTTGTATATTAGAACCAGACAGTTTGTAATGTTGTATACTAGAACCAGACAGTTGGTAATGTTGTATACTAGAACCAGACAGTAGGTAATGTTGTATACTAGAACCAGACAGTAGGTAATGTTGTATACTAGAACCAGACATTAGGTAATGTTGTATACTAGAACCAGACATTAGGTAATGTTGTATACTAGAACCAGACATTAGGTAATGTTGTATACTAGAACCAGACAGTTGGTAATGTTGTATACTAGAACCAGACAGTTGGTAATGTTGTATACTAGAACCAGACATTAGGTAATGTTGTATACTAGAACCAGACAGTAGGTAATGTTGTATACTAGAACCAGACAGTAGGTAATGTTGTATACTAGAACCAGACATTAGGTAATGTTGTATACTAGAACCAGACATTAGGTAATGTTGTATACTATAACCAGACATTAGGTAATGTTGTATACTAGAACCAGACATTAGGTAATGTTGTATACTAGAACCAGACATTAGGTAATGTTGTATACTAGAACCAGACAGTAGGTCATGTTGTATACTAGAACCAGACATTAGGTCATGTTGTATACTAGAACCAGACAGTACGATAATACACAGTACATTCTGGGACTTCTTTTCATTGTGGTCCTCTTGAGACAAGATGGCTGGACAAGATCCAACACAGTATGGCAGTGAAGTAATAAAACAAAACCAGAGAAGAAGAACATTTATCGCATCATTCCAGTTACATAATAGGGGTTATTCATTTGGATACAGAAGACATCAAACATATTTTTACTTTATTTTTAAAGCTGCCCAGAGAAGAAGTTGTTTTTATAGGCAGAGGCAACTCATTCCATTCTGAGGCTCCAGTATACAAGACAGTAGCTTTCCCAGCATTACTCCTGAACCTGTTTAAGCACACATCAGCAACACCTGATCTGGTGCTGTGATTGTGTGCATCCCTAACACGAGGAAAACACTGAGATATCTGGGTGCAGGACCATAAATACTCCTGTAAACCAAACCTAGTCTAATCTGGGACACCCTAGCCTCAACAGGCAGGACCATAAATACTCCTGTAAACCAAACCTAGTCTGATCTGGAACACCATAGCCTCAACAGGCAGAACCATAAATACTCCTGTAAACCAAACCCAGTCTAATCTGGGACACCCTCAACAGGCAGGACCATAAATACTCCTGTAAACCAGACCTAGTCTAATCTGGGACACCCTAACCTCAACAGGCAGAACCATAAATACTCCTGTAAACCAGACCTAGTCTAATCTGGGACACCCTCAACAGGCAGAACCATAAATACTCCTGTAAACCAAACCCAGTCTAATCTGGGACACCCTCAACAGGCAGGACCATAAATACTCCTGTAAACCAAACCCAGTCTA
The DNA here is from genome assembly GCF_029448725.1 of Salvelinus fontinalis. Lineage (NCBI taxonomy): Eukaryota > Metazoa > Chordata > Actinopteri > Salmoniformes > Salmonidae > Salvelinus > Salvelinus fontinalis. Next base: position 6,044,998 of record NC_074685.1, on the reverse strand, counting down.
ATCTGGGACACCCTAGCCTCAACAGGCAGGACCATAAATACTCCTGTAAATCAAACCCAGTCTAATCTGGGACACCCTAACCTCAACAGGCAGAACCATAAATACTCCTGTAAACCAAACCCAGTCTAATCTGGGACACCCTCAACAGGCAGAACCATAAATACTCCTGTAAACCAAACCTACTCTAATCTGGGACACCCTAGCCTCAACAGGCAGACAGTTTAGTTCCTGAAAGCAGCTTCTGCCTATGTGAGTACGTGGACTCACCTTCAATACACCCTGATCAGCTTATTCTGGGCTATCTGGAGCTTCCCCTTCATAAATTTAGATAAGCCGCCAAACCAGGAAGTACTAGCATAGTCAAAATGGCATTGAATCAGGGCAGTAGCTGGCACTTTCATGGAGTCCTTATCAAGCAGCTTTGTCCTGGCATCAGCCTTCCCTAGCACCTTATTGGCCGTGCATTAACCTTCCCTAGCACCTTATTGGCCGTGCATCAGCCTTCCCTAGCACCTTATTGGTCGTGCATCAGCCTTCCCTAGCACCTTATTGGCCGTGCATTAACCTTCCCGAGCACCTTATTGGCCGTGCATTAACTTTCCCTAGCACATTATTGGCCGTGCATTAACCTTCCCTAGCACCTTATTGGCCGTGCATTAACCTTCCCTAGCACCTTATTGGCCGTGCATCAGCCTTCCCTAGCACCTTATTGGCCGTGCATTAACCTTCCCTAGCACCTTATTGGCCGTGCATTAACCTTCCCTAGCACCTTATTGGCCGTGCATTAACCTTCTCTAGCACCTTATTGGCCGTGCATTAACCTTCCCTAGCACCTTATTGGCCGTGCATTAACCTTCCCTAGCACCTTATTGGCCGTGCATTAACCTTCCCTAGCACCTCATTGGCCGTGCATTAACCTTCCCTAGTACCTTATTGGCCGTGCATTAACCTTCCCTAGCAACTTATTGGCCGTGCATTAACCTTCCCTAGCACCTTATTGGCCGTGCATTAACCTTCCCTAGTACCTTATTGGCCGTGCATTAACCTTCCCTAGCACCTTATTGGCCGTGCATTAACCTTCCCTAGCACCTTATTGGCCGTGCATTAACCTTCCCTAGCACCTTATTGGCCGTGCATTAACCTTCTCTAGCACCTTATTGGCCGTGCATTAACCTTCCCTAGCACCTTATTGGCCGTGCATTAACCTTCCCTAGCACCTTATTGGCCGTGCATTAACCTTGCTCACACCTCCCAAGCTTCCATTAAGGATACATCCCAGGTAGCTAACAGAGGTTTTAGTAGTCAGCACCCCCCCCCTAACTCCATCCATCCCAGGTAGCTAACAGAGGTTTTAGTAGTCAGCACCCCCCCCCCTAACTCTATCCATCCCAGGTAGCTAACAGAGGTTTTAGTAGTCACCCCCCCCCCCCCCTAACTCCATCCATCCCCGGTAGCTAACAGAGGTTTTAGTAGTCAGCCCCCCCCCCCCCCCTAACTCCATCCATCCCAGGTAGCTAACAGAGGTTTTAGTAGTCAGCACCCCCCCCCTAACTCCATCCATCCCAGGTAGCTAACAGAGGTTTTAGTAGTCAGCACCCCCCCCCCTAACTCCATCCATCCCAGGTAGCTAACAGAGGTTTTAGTAGTCAGCACCCCCCCCCTAACTACATCCATCCCAGGTAGCTAACAGAGGTTTTTGTAGTCAGCACCCCCCCCCCCCTAACTCCATCCATCCCAGGTAGCTAACAGAGGTTTTAGTAGTCAGCACCCCCCCCCCCCTAACTCCATCCATCCCAGGTAGCTAACAGAGGTTTTAGTAGTCAGCACCCCCCCCTAACTCCATCCATCCCAGGTAGCTAACAGAGGTTTTAGTAGTCACCTCCCCCCCCCCCCCCTAACTCCATCCATCCCAGGTAGCTAACAGAGGTTTTAGTAGTCAGCACCCCCCCCCCCTAACTCCATCCATCCCAGGTAGCTAACAGAGGTTTTAGTAGTCAGCACCCCCCCCCTAACTCCATCCATCCCAGGTAGCTAACAGAGGTTTTAGTAGTCACCTCCCCCCCCCCCCCTAACTCCATCCATCCCAGGTAGCTAACAGAGGTTTTAGTAGTCACCCCCCCCCCCCTAACTCTATCCATCCCAGGTAGCTAACAGAGGTTTTAGTAGTCACCCCCCCCCCCCCTAACTCCATCCATCCCAGGTAGCTAACAGAGGTTTTAGTAGTCAGCATCCCCCCCCCCCCCTAACTCCATCCATCCCAGGTAGCTAACAGAGGTTTTAGTAGTCAGCACCCCCCCCCTAACTCCATCCATCCCAGGTAGCTAACAGAGGTTTTAGTAGTCAGCAGCCCCCCCCCCCTAACTCCATCCATCCCAGGTAGCTAACAGAGGTTTTAGTAGTCAGCAGCCCCCCCCCCCTAACTCCATCCATCCCGGGTAGCTAACAGAGGTTTTAGTAGTCAGCACCCACCCCCCCTAACTCCATCCATCCCAGGTAGCTAACAGAGGTTTTAGTAGTCAGCCCCCCCCCCCCCCCCAACTCCATCCATCCCAGGTAGCTAACAGAGGTTTTAGTAGTCAGCACCCCCCCCCCCCCTAACTCCATCCATCCCAGGTAGCTAACAGAGGTTTTAGTAGTCACCCCCCCCCCCTAACTCCATCCATCCCAGGTAGCTAACAGAGGTTTTAGTAGTCAGCACCTCCCCCCCCCCCTAACTCCATCCATCCCAGGTAGCTAACAGAGGTTTTAGTAGTCAGCACCTCCCCCCCCCCTAACTCCATCCATCCCAGGTAGCTAACAGAGGTTTTAGTAGTCAGCACCCCCCCCCTAACTCCATCCATCCCAGGTAGCTAACAGAGGTTTTAGTAGTCAGCACCCCCCCCCTAACTCCATCCATCCCAGGTAGCTAACAGAGGTTTTAGTAGTCAGCACCTCCCCCCCTAACTCCATCCATCCCAGGTAGCTAACAGAGGTTTAAGTAGTCAGTTCCACCCCCCCCCTAACTCCATCCATCCCAGGTAGCTAACAGAGGTTTTAGTAGTCAGCACCCCCTCACCCCTAACTCCATCCATCCCAGGTAGCTAACAGAGGTTTTAGTAGTCAGCATCCCCCCCCCCCCCCTAACTCCATCCATCCCAGGTAGCTAACAGAGGTTTTAGTAGTCAGCACCCCCCCCCCCCCCTAACTCCATCCATCCCAGGTAGCTAACAGAGGTTTTAGTAGTCAGCACCCCCCCCCTAACTCTATCCATCCCAGGTAGCTAACAGAGGTTTTAGTAGTCAGCACCCCCCCCCCCCCCCCTAACTCCATCCATCCCAGGTAGCTAACAGAGGTTTTAGTAGTCAGCACCCCCCCCCCCCCCTAACTCCATCCATCCCAGGTAGCTAACAGAGGTTTTAGTAGTCAGCACCCCCCCCCCCCTAACTCCATCCATCCCAGGTAGCTAACAGAGGTTTTAGTAGTCAGGCCCCCCCCCCCCCCCCCCCTAACTCCATCCATCCCAGGTAGCTAACAGAGGTTTCAGTAGTCAGGCCCCCCCCCCCCCCCTAACTCCATCCATCCCAGGTAGCTAACAGAGGTTTTAGTAGTCAGCACCCCCCCCCCCCCTAACTCCATCCATCCCAGGTAGCTAACAGAGGTTTTAGTAGTCAGCACCCCCTCCCCCCTAACTCCATCCATCCCAGGTAGCTAACAGAGGTTTTAGTAGTCAGCACCCCCCCCCTAACTCCATCCATCCCAGGTAGCTAACAGAGGTTTTAGTAGTCAGTACCCCCCCCCCCCCCTAACTCCATCCATCCCAGGTAGCTAACAGAGGTTTTAGTAGTCAGCACCCCCCCCCCCCCTCACTCCATCCATCCCAGGTATCTAACAGAGGTTTTAGTAGTCAGCACCCCCCCCCCTAACTCCATCCATCCCAGGTAGCTAACAGAGGTTTTAGTAGTCAGCACCCCCCCCCCCCTAACTCCATCCATCCCAGGTAGCTAACAGAGGTTTTAGTAGTCAGCACCCCCCCCCCTAACTCCATCCATCCCAGGTAGCTAACAGAGGTTTTAGTAGTCAGCACCCCCCCCCCCCCTCACTCCATCCATCCCAGGTATCTAACAGAGGTTTTAGTAGTCAGCACCCCCCCCCCCCTAACTCCATCCATCCCAGGTAGCTAACAGAGGTTTTAGTAGTCAGCATCCCCCCCCCCCCCCTAACTCCATCCATCCCAGGTAGCTAACAGAGGTTTTAGTAGTCAGCACCCCCCCCCCCTAACTCCATCCATCCCAGGTAGCTAACAGAGGTTTTAGTAGTCACCCCCCCCCCCCCCCTAACTCCATCCATCCCAGGTAGCTAACAGAGGTTTTAGTAGTCAGCACCCCCCCCCCCCCTAACTCCATCCATCCCAGGTAGCTAACAGAGGTTTTAGTAGTCAGCACCCCCCCCCCCCCCCCCTAACTCCATCCATCCCAGGTAGCTAACAGAGGTTTTAGTAGTCAGCACCCCCCCCCCCCTAACTCCATCCATCCCAGGTAGCTAACAGAGGTTTTAGTAGTCAGCATCCCCCCCCCCCTAACTCCATCCATCCCAGGTAGCTAAAAGAGGTTTTAGTAGTCAGCACCCCCCCCCCCCTAACTCCATCCATCCCAGGTAGCTAACAGAGGTTTTAGTAGTCAGCACCCCCCCCCCCCCCTAACTCCATCCATCCCAGGTAGCTAACAGAGGTTTTAGTAGTCAGCACCCCCCCCCCCTAACTCCATCCATCCCAGGTAGCTAACAGAGGTTTTAGTAGTCAGCACCTCACGCCCCCCCCCCCTAACTCCATCCATCCCAGGTAGCTAACAGAGGTTTTAGTAGTCACCCCCCCCCCCTAACTCCATCCATCCCAGGTAGCTAACAGAGGTTTTAGTAGTCAGCACCCCCCCCCACCCTAACTCCATCCATCCCAGGTAGCTAACAGAGGTTTTAGTAGTCAGCACCCCCCCCCCCCCCTAACTCCATCCATCCCAGGTAGCTAACAGAGGTTTTAATAGTCAGCCCCCCCCCCTCCCCCCTAACTCCATCCATCCCAGGTAGCTAACAGAGGTTTTAGTAGTCAGCACCCCCCCCCCCTAACTCCATCCATCCCAGGTAGCTAACAGAGGTTTTAGTAGTCAGCACCCCCCCCCCTAACTCCATCCATCCCAGGTAGCTAACAGAGGTTTTAGTAGTCACCTCCCCCCCCCCCCCTAACTCCATCCATCCCAGGTAGCTAACAGAGGTTTTAGTAGTCACCCCCCCCCCCCCCCTAACTCCATCCATCCCAGGTAGCTAACAGAGGTTTTAGTAGTCAGCACCCCCCCCCCCCCTAACTCCATCCATCCCAGGTAGCTAACAGAGGTTTTAGTAGTCAGCACCCCCCCCCCCCCCTAACTCCATCCATCCCAGGTAGCTAACAGAGGTTTTAGTAGTCACCCCCCCCCCCCCCCTAACTCCATCCATCCCAGGTAGCTAACAGAGGTTTTAGTAGTCAGCACCCCCCCCCCCCTAACTCCATCCATCCCAGGTAGCTAACAGAGGTTTTAGTAGTCAGCACCTCACGCCCCCCCCCCCTAACTCCATCCATCCCAGGTAGCTAACAGAGGTTTTAGTAGTCACCCCCCCCCCCCTAACTCCATCCATCCCAGGTAGCTAACAGAGGTTTTAGTAGTCAGCACCCCCCCCACCCTAACTCCATCCATCCCAGGTAGCTAACAGAGGTTTTAGTAGTCAGCACCCCCCCCCCCCCTAACTCCATCCATCCCAGGTAGCTAACAGAGGTTTTAATAGTCAGCCCCCCCCCCCTCCCCCCTAACTCCATCCATCCCAGGTAGCTAACAGAGGTTTTAGTAGTCAGCACCCCCCCCCCCCTAACTCCATCCATCCCAGGTAGCTAACAGAGGTTTTAGTAGTCAGCACCCCCCCCCCCTAACTCCATCCATCCCAGGTAGCTAACAGAGGTTTTAGTAGTCACCTCCCCCCCCCCCCCTAACTCCATCCATCCCAGGTAGCTAACAGAGGTTTTAGTAGTCACCCCCCCCCCCCCCTAACTCCATCCATCCCAGGTAGCTAACAGAGGTTTTAGTAGTCAGCACCCCCCCCCCCCCTAACTCCATCCATCCCAGGTAGCTAACAGAGGTTTTAGTAGTCAGCACCCCCCCCCCCCCTAACTCCATCCATCCCAGGTAGCTAACAGAGGTTTTAGTAGTCACCCCCCCCCCCCCTAACTCCATCCATCCCAGGTAGCTAACAGAGGTTTTAGTAGTCAGCACCCCCTCCCCCCTAACTCCATCCATCCCAGGTAGCTAACAGAGGTTTTAGTAGTCAGCACCCCCCCCCCCCTAACTCCATACATCCCAGGTAGCTAACAGAGGTTTTAGTAGTCAGCACCCCCCCCCCCCCTAACTCCATCCATCCCAGGTAGCTAACAGAGGTTTTAGTAGTCAGCACCCCCCCCCCTAACTCCATCCATCCCAGGTAGCTAACAGAGGTTTTAGTAGTCAGCACCCCCCCCCCCCCCTAACTCCATCCATCCCAGATAGCTAACAGAGGTTTTAGTAGTCAGCACCCCCCCCCCCCTAACTCCATCCATCCCAGGTAGCTAACAGAGGTTTTAGTAGTCAGCACCCCCCCCCCCCTAACTCCATCCATCCCAGGTAGCTAACAGAGGTTTTAGTAGTCAGCACCCTCCCCCCCCTAACTCCATCCATCCCAGGTAGCTAACAGAGGTTTTAGTAGTCAGCACCTCCCCCCCCCCTAACTCCATCCATCCCAGGTAGCTAACAGAGGTTTTAGTAGTCAGTACCCCCCCCCCCCCTAACTCCATCCATCCCAGGTAGCTAACAGAGGTTTTAGTAGTCAGCACCCCCCCCCCCCCTAACTCCATCCATCCCAGGTAGCTAACAGAGGTTTTAGTAGTCAGCACCCCCCCCCCCCCCAACTCCATCCATCCCAGGTAGCTAACAGAGGTTTTAGTAGTCAGCACCCCCCCCCCCCCTAACTCCATCCATCCCAGGTAGCTAACAGAGGTTTTAGTAGTCAGCACCCCCCCACTAACTCCATCCATCCCAGGTAGCTAACAGAGGTTTTAGTAGTCACCCCCCCCCCCCTAACTCCATCCATCCCAGGTAGCTAACAGAGGTTTTAGTAGTCAGCACCCCCCCCCCCTAACTCCATCCATCCCAGGTAGCTAACAGAGGTTTTAGTAGTCACCCCCCCCCCCCCCTAACTCCATCCATCCCAGGTAGCTAACAGAGGTTTTAGTAGTCAGCATCCCCCCCCCCCCCCTAACTCCATCCATCCCAGGTAGCTAACAGAGGTTTTAGTAGTCAGCACCCCCCCCCCCCTAACTCCATCCATCCCAGGTAGCTAACAGAGGTTTTAGTAGTCAGCACCCCCCCCCCCCTAACTCCATCCATCCCAGGTAGCTAACAGAGGTTTTAGTAGTCAGCACCCCCCCCCTAACTCCATCCATCCCAGGTAGCTAACAGAGGTTTTAGTAGTCAGTACCCCCCCCCCCCCTAACTCCATCCATCCCAGGTAGCTAACAGAGGTTTTAGTAGTCAGCACCCCCCCCCCCCCCTAACTCCATCCATCCCAGGTAGCTAACAGAGGTTTTAGTAGTCAGCACCCCCCCCCCCCTAACTCCATCCATCCCAGGTAGCTAACAGAGGTTTTAGTAGTCAGCACCCCCCCCCCCCCTAACTCCATCCATCCCAGGTAGCTAACAGAGGTTTTAGTAGTCAGCACCCCCCCCCCCCCCTAACTCCATCCATCCCAGGTAGCTAACAGAGGTTTTAGTAGTCAGCACCCCCCCCCCTAACTCCATCCATCCCAGGTAGCTAACAGAGGTTTTAGTAGTCAGCACCCCCCCCCCCTAACTCCATCCATCCCAGGTAGCTAACAGAGGTTTTAGTAGTCAGCACCCCCCCCCCCCCCCTAACTCCATCCATCCCAGGTAGCTAACAGAGGTTTTAGTAGTCAGCATCCCCCCCCTAACTCCATCCATCCCAGGTAGCTAACAGAGGTTTTAGTAGTCAGCACCCCCCCCCCCTAACTCCATCCATCCCAGGTAGCTAACAGAGGTTTTAGTAGTCACCCCCCCCCCCCCCTAACTCCATCCATCCCAGGTAGCTAACAGAGGTTTTAGTAGTCACCCCCCCCCCCCCCCCCTAACTCCATCCATCCCAGGTAGCTAACAGAGGTTTTAGTAGTCAGCACCCCCCCCCCCCCCCTAACTCCATCCATCCCAGGTAGCTAACAGAGGTTTTAGTAGTCAGCACCCCCCCCCCCCCTAACTCCATCCATCCCAGGTAGCTAACAGAGGTTTTAGTAGTCACCCCCCCCCCCCCCCTATCTCCATCCATCCCAGGTAGCTAACAGAGGTTTTAGTAGTCAGCACCCCCCCCCCCCCTAACTCCATCCATCCCAGGTAGCTAACAGAGGTTTTAGTAGTCAGCACCCCCCCCCCCCTAACTCCATCCATCCCAGGTAGCTAACAGAGGTTTTAGTAGTCAGCACCCCCCCCCCCCCTAACTCCATCCATCCCAGGTAGCTAACAGAGGTTTTAGTAGTCAGCACCCCCCCCCCCCTAACTCCATCCATCCCAGGTAGCTAACAGAGGTTTTAGTAGTCAGCACCCCCCCCCCCCCCCCTAACTCCATCCATCCCAGGTAGCTAACAGAGGTTTTAGTAGTCAGCACCCCCCCCCCCTATCTCCATCCATCCCAGGTAGCTAACAGAGGTTTTAGTAGTCAGCATCCCCCCCCCCCCTAACTCCATCCATCCCAGGTAGCTAACAGATGTTTTAGTAGTCAGCACCCCCCCCCCCCTAACTCCATCCATCCCAGGTAGCTAACAGAGGTTTTAGTAGTCAGCACCCCCCCCCCCCTAACTCCATCCATCCCAGGTAGCTAACAGAGGTTTTAGTAGTCATACCCCCCCCCCCCCCCCTAACTCCATCCATCCCAGGTAGCTAACAGAGGTTTTAGTAGTCAGCACCTCCCCCCCCTAACTCCATCCATCCCAGGTAGCTAACAGAGGTTTTAGTAGTCAGCACCCCCCCCCCTAACTCCATCCATCCCAGGTAGCTAACAGAGGTTTTAGTAGTCAGCACCCCCCCCCCCCCTAACTCCATCCATCCCAGGTAGCTAACAGAGGTTTTAGTAGTCAGCATCCCCCCCCCCCCCTAACTCCATCCATCCCAGGTAGCTAACAGAGGTTTTAGTAGTCAGCATCCCCCCCCCCCCTAACTCCATCCATCCCAGGTAGCTAACAGAGGTTTTAGTAGTCAGCACCCCCCCCCCCCTAACTCCATCCATCCCAGGTAGCTAACAGAGGTTTTAGTAGTCAGCACCCCCCCCCCCTAACTCCATCCATCCCAGGTAGCTAACAGAGGTTTTAGTAGTCAACCCCCCCCCCCCTAACTCCATCCATCCCAGGTAGCTAACAGAGGTTTTAGTAGTCAGCACCCCCCCCCCCTAACTCCATCCATCCCAGGTAGCTAACAGAGGTTTTAGTAGTCAGCACCCCCCCCCCCCCTAACTCCATCCATCCCAGGTAGCTAACAGAGGTTTTAGTAGTCTGCACCCCCCCCCCCCTAACTCCATCCATCCCAGGTAGCTAACAGAGGTTTTAGTAGTCAGCACCCCCCCCCCTAACTCCATCCATCCCAGGTAGCTAACAGAGGTTTTTGTAGTCAGCACCCCCCCCCCTAACTCCATCCATCCCAGGTAGCTAACAGAGGTTTTAGTAGTCAGCACCCCCCCCCCCCTAACTCCATCCATCCCAGGTAGCTAACAGAGGTTTTAGTAGTCAGCACCTCCCCCCCCCCCCTAACTCCATCCATCCCAGGTAGCTAACAGAGGTTTTAGTAGTCAGCACCTCCCCCCCCCCCCTAACTCCATCCATCCCAGGTAGCTAACAGAGGTTTTAGTAGTCACCCCCCCCCCCCCCCCCCTAACTCCATCCATCCCAGGTAGCTAACAGAGGTTTTAGTAGTCAGCACCCCCCCCCCCCCCCCTAACTCCATCCATCCCAGGTAGCTAACAGAGGTTTTAGTAGTCACCCCCCCCCCCCCCCTAACTCCATCCATCCCAGGTAGCTAACAGAGGTTTTAGTAGTCAGCACCCCCCCCCCCCTAACTCCATCCATCCCAGGTAGCTAACAGAGGTTTTTGTAGTCAGCACCCCCCCCCCCCCCCCCTAACTCCATCCATCCCAGGTAGCTAACAGAGGTTTTAGTAGTCAGCACCCCCCCCTAACTCCATCCATCCCAGGTAGCTAACAGAGGTTTTAGTAGTCAGCACCCCCCCCCTAACTCCATCCATCCCAGGTAGCTAACAGAGGTTTTAGTAGTCAGCATCCCCCCCCCCTCACTCCATCCATCCCAGGTAGCTAACAGAGGTTTTAGTAGTCAGCACCCCCCCCCTAACTCCATCCATCCCAGGTAGCTAACAGAGGTTTTAGTAGTCAGCACCCCCCCCCCTCACTCCATCCATCCCAGGTAGCTAACAGAGGTTTTAGTAGTCAGCACCCCCCCCCCCTAACTCCATCCATCCATCCCAGGTAGCTAACAGAGGTTTTAGTAGTCACCCCCCCCCCCCCCCCTAACTCCATCCATCCCAGGTAGCTAACAGAGGTTTTAGTAGTCAGTACCCCCCCCCCCCCCTAACTCCATCCATCCCAGGTAGCTAACAGAGGTTTTAGTAGTCACCCCCCCCCCCTAACTCCATCCATCCCAGGTAGCTAACAGAGGTTTTAGTAGTCAGCACCCCCCCCCTAACTCCATCCATCCCAGGTAGCTAACAGAGGTTTTAGTAGTCAGCACCCCCCCCCTAACTCCATCCATCCCAGGTAGCTAACAGAGGTTTTAGTAGTCCGCACCCCCCTCCCCCCCCTAACTCCATCCATCCCAGGTAGCTAACAGAGGTTTTAGTAGTCACCCCCCCCCCCCTAACTCCATCCATCCCAGGTAGCTAACAGAGGTTTTAGTAGTCAGCACCCCCCCCCCCCCCAACTCCATCCATCCCAGGTAGCTAACAGAGGTTTTAGTAGTCAGCACCCCCCCCCCCCCCCCCTAACTCCATCCATCCCAGGTAGCTAACAGAGGTTTTAGTAGTCAGCACCCCCCCCCCCCCCTGACTCCATCCATCCCAGGTAGCTAACAGAGGTTTTAGTAGTCAGCACCCCCTCCCCCCCCCTAACTCCATCCATCCCAGGTAGCTAACAGAGGTTTTAGTAGTCAGCAACCCCCCCCCCCCCCCCCCTAACTCCATCCATCCCAGGTAGCTAACAGAGGTTTTAGTAGTCAGCACCCCCCCCCCCCCCCTAACTCCATCCATCCCAGGTAGCTAACAGAGGTTTTAGTAGTCAGCACCCCCCCCCCCCCCTAACTCCATCCATCCCAGGTAGCTAACAGAGGTTTTAGTAGTCAGCACCTCCCCCCCCCCCTAACTCCATCCATCCCAGGTATCTAACAGAGGTTTTAGTAGTCAGCACCTCCCCCCCCCCTAACTCCATCCATCCCAGGTAGCTAACAGAGGTTTTAGTAGTCAGCCCCCCCCCCCCCTAACTCCATCCATCCCAGGTAGCTAACAGAGGTTTTAGTAGTCAGCACCCCCTCCCCCTAACTCCATCCATCCCAGGTAGCTAACAGAGGTTTAAGTAGTCAGCACCCCCCCCCCCCCCTAACTCCATCCATCCCAGGTAGCTAACAGAGGTTTTAGTAGTCAGCACCCCCCCCCCCCCCTAACTCCATCCATCCCAGGTAGCTAACAGAGGTTTTAGTAGTCAGCACCCCCCCCCCCTAACTCTATCCATCCCAGGTAGCTAACAGAGGTTTTAGTAGTCAGCACCCCCCCCCCCTAACTCTATCCATCCCAGGAAGCTAACAGAGGTTTTAGTAGTCAGCACCCCCCCCCCCCCCTAACTCCATCCATCCCAGGTAGCTAACAGAGGTTTTAGTAGTCAGCACCCCCCCCCCCCTAACTCTATCCATCCCAGGTAGCTAACAGAAGTTTTAGTAGTCAGCACCCCCCCCCCCCCCTAACTCCATCCATCCCAGGTAGCTAACAGAGGTTTTAGTAGTCAGCCCCCCCCCCCCTAACTCCATCCATCCCAGGTAGCTAACAGAGGTTTAAGTAGTCAGTTCCACCCCCCCCCTAACTCCATCCATCCCAGGTAGCTAACAGAGGTTTTAGTAGTCAGCACCCCCCCCCCCCCCCTAACTCCATCCATCCCAGGTAGCTAACAAAGGTTTTAGTAGTCAGCACCCCCCCCCCCCCCTAACTCCATCCATCCCAGGTAGCTAGCAGAGGTTTTAGTAGTCAGCACCCCCCCCCCCCACCTAACTCCATCCATCCCAGGTAGCTAACAGAGGTTTTAGTAGTCACCACCCCCCTCCCCCTAACTCCATCCATCCCAGGTAGCTAACAGAGGTTTTAGTAGTCAGCACCTCCTCCCCCCTAACTCCATCCATCCCAGGTAGCTAACAGAGGTTTTAGTAGTCAGCACCCCCCCCCCCCTAACTCCATCCATCCCAGGTAGCTAACAGAGGTTTTAGTAGTCAGCACCCCCCCCCCCCCTAACTCCATCCATCCCAGGTAGCTAACAAAGGTTTTAGTAGTCAGCACCCCCCCCCCCCCTAACTCCATCCATCCCAGGTAGCTAACAGAGGTTTTAGTAGTCAGCACCCCCCCCCCCCTATCTCCATCCATCCCAGGTAGCTAACAGAGGTTTTTGTAGTCAGCACCCCCCCCCCTAACTCCATCCATCCCAGGTAGCTAGCAGAGGTTTTAGTAGTCAGCACCCCCCCTCCCCCCCTAACTCCATCCATCCCAGGTAGCTAACAGAGGTTTTAGTAGTCAGCACCCCCCCCCCCCCCCCCTAACTCCATCCATCCCAGGTAGCTAACAGAGGTTTTAGGAGTCAGCACCCCCCCCCTAACTCCATCCATCCCAGGTAGCTAACAGAGGTTTTAGTAGTCAGCACCCCCCCCCCCTAACTCCATCCATCCCAGGTAGCTAACAGAGGTTTTAGTAGTCAGCACCCCCCCCCCCCTAACTCCATCCATCCCAGGTAGCTAACAGAGGTTTTAGTAGTCAGCACCCCCCCCCCCCTAACTCCATCCATCCCAGGTAGCTAACAGAGGTTTTAGTAGTCAGCACCCCCCCCCCCCCTAACTCCATCCATCCCAGGTAGCTAACAGAGGTTTTAGGAGTCAGCACCCCCCCCCTAACTCCATCCATCCCAGGTAGCTAACAGAGGTTTTAGTAGTCAGCACCCCCCCCCCCCCCAACTCCATCCATCCCAGGTAGCTAACAGAGGTTTTAGTAGTCAGCACCCCCCCCCCTAACTCCATCCATCCCAGGTAGCTAACAGAGGTTTTAGTAGTCAGCACCCCCCCCCCCCTAACTCCATCCATCCCAGGTAGCTAACAGAGGTTTTAGTAGTCAGCACCCCCCCCCCTAACTCCATCCATCCCAGGTAGCTAACAGAGGTTTTAGTAGTCAGCACCCCCCCCCCCCTAACTCCATCCATCCCAGGAAGCTAACAGAGGTTTTAGTAGTCAGCACCCCCCCCCCCCCCCTAACTCCATCCATCCCAGGTAGCTAACAGAGGTTTTAGTAGTCAGCACCCCCCCCCCCCCTAACTCCATCCATCCCAGGTAGCTAACAGAGGTTTTAGTAGTCAGCCCCCCCCCCCCCTAACTCCATCCATCCCAGGTAGCTAACAGAGGTTTTAGTAGTCAGCCCCCCCCCCCCCCCCCCTAACTCCATCCATCCCAGGTAGCTAACAGAGGTTTTAGTAGTCAGCACCCCCCCCCCCTAACTCCATCCATCCCAGGTAGCTAACAGAGGTTTTAGTAGTCAGCCCCCCCCCCCCCCTAACTCCATCCATCCCAGGTAGCTAACAGAGGTTTTAGTAGTCAGCCCCCCCCCCCCCCCCCTAACTCCATCCATCCCAGGTAGCTAACAGAGGTTTTAGTAGTCAGCACCCCCCCCCCCCCTAACTCCATCCATCCCAGGAAGCTAACAGAGGTTTTAGTAGTCAGCACCCCCCCCCCCCTAACTCCATCCATCCCAGGTAGCTAACAGAGGTTTTAGTAGTCAGCACCCCCCCCCTAACTCCATCCATCCCAGGAAGCTGACAGAGGTTTTAGTAGTCAGCCCCCCCCCAAATCCATCCATCCCAGGTAGCTAACAGAGGTTTTAGTAGTCAGCACCCCCCCCCCCCCCCCTAACTCCATCCATCCCAGGTAGCTAACAGAGGTTTTAGTAGTCAGCCCCCCCCCCCCCCCTAACTCCATCCATCCCAGGTAGCTAACAGAGGTTTTAGTAGTCAGCACCCCCCCCCCCCTAACTCCATCCATCCCAGGTAGCTAACAGAGGTTTTAGTAGTCAGCACCCCCCCCCCCCCCCTAACTCCATCCATCCCAGGTATCTAACAGAGGTTTTAGTAGTCAGCACCCCCCCCCCCCTAACTCCATCCATCCCAGGTAGCTAACAGAGGTTTTAGTAGTCAGCACCCCCCCCCCCCCTAACTCCATCCATCCCAGGTAGCTAACAGAGGGTTTAGTAGTCAGCACCCCCCCCCCCCCTAACTCCATCCATCCCAGGTAGCTAACAGAGGTTTTAGTAGTCAGCACCCCCCCCCCTAACTCCATCCATCCCAGGTAGCTAACAGAGGTTTTAGTAGTCAGCACCCCCCCCCCCCCTAACTCCATCCATCCCAGGTAGCTAACAGAGGTTTTAGTAGTCACCACCCCCCTCCCCCTAACTCCATCCATCCCAGGTAGCTAACAGAGGTTTTAGTAGTCAGCACCCCCCCCCCTAACTCCATCCATCCCAGGTAGCTAACAGAGGTTTTAGTAGTCAGCACCCCCCCCCCTAACTCCATCCATCCCAGGTAGCTAACAGAGGTTTTAGTAGTCAGTACCCCCCCCCCCCCCTAACTCCATCCATCCCAGGTAGCTAACAGAGGTTTTAGTAGTCAGCACCCCCCCCCCCCTAACTCCATCCATCCCAGGTAGCTAACAGAGGTTTTAGTAGTCAGCACCCCCCCCCCTAACTCCATCCATCCCAGGTAGCTAACAGAGGTTTTAGTAGTCAGCACCTCCCCCCCCCTAACTCCATCCATCCCAGGTAGCTAACAGAGGTTTTAGTAGTCAGCACCCCCCCCCCTAACTCCATCCATCCCAGGTAGCTAACAGAGGTTTTAGTAGTCAGCACCCCCCCCCCCTAACTCCATCCATCCCAGGTAGCTAACAGAGGTTTTAGTAGTCAGCACCCCCCCTAACTCCATCCATCCCAGGAAGCTAACAGAGGTTTTAGTAGTCACCTCCCCCCCCCCCCCCTAACTCCATCCATCCCAGGTAGCTAACAGAGGTTTTAGTAGTCCGCACCCCCCCCCCCCCCCCTAACTCCATCCATCCCAGGTAGCTAACAGAGGTTTTAGTAGTCAGCACCCCCCCCCCCCCCCCCTAACTCCATCCATCCCAGGTAGCTAACAGAGGTTTTAGGAGTCAGCACCCCCCCCCCCCCTCCCTATCTCCACTCTGATAGGTTTGGATTCCAAAATAATTGCCTCAGTTTTCCCTGAGTGCATATTATTATATAAGTGCGTATTATTATCTCCAAGCCATTTGCTAATGTTAGTAAGTTCTGTTCTTCAGATGAGCGAAGGAACAGAGCTCCCTGTCATGTGAACACGCATGGTCAGAGCATGGTCAGAGCATGGTCAGGTCATGGTAGACCTGACTAATTCCTGTCTCCTTCGGCCCAACTCCACAGTAGAGGCATCAGGCAAGGTTCTACAGACTGTTGACATCTAGTGGAAGCCGTAGGAAGTACAAACTCATCCATATCCCACTGTGTATTCAATAGGGGCTGGGTTTAAAATCGACCAACCTCAGATTTCCCACTTCCTGTTTGGATTTCTTCTCAGGTTTCTGCCTGCCATATGAGTTCTGTTATACTCACAGACATCATTCAAACAGTTTTAGAAACGTCAGAGTGTTTTCTATCCAATACTAATAATACTATGCATATATTAGCAACTGGGACTGAGGAGCAGGCAGTTTACTCTGGGCACCTTTTCATCCAAGCTACTCAATACTGCCCCTGCAGCCATAAGAAGTTAAAGACAAAATAAGCAAACACGTTTGGTGTTCGCCAAAAGGCATGTGGGAGACTCCCCAAACACATGGAAGAAGATATTCTGGTCAGATGAGACTGAAATTTAGCTTTTTGGCCATCAAGGAAAACGCTATGTCTGGCGCAAACCCAACACCTCTCATCAACCCGATAACAATATCCCCAAAGTGAAGCATGGTGGTGGCAACATCATGCTGTGGGGATGTTTTTCATCAGCAGGGACTGGGAAACTGGTCACTCTGTGTAATAATAGTGTTTAACATGATTTTTTAAATGACTACCTCATCTCTGTACCCCACACATATAATTATCTGTAAGATCCCTCAGTCGAGCAGTGAATTTCAAACACAGATTCAACAATCAAAGACCCGGGAGGTTTTCCAATGCCTCACACAAAAGCGAGCAGACATTGAATATCCCTTTGAGCATGGTGAAGTTATTAATTACACTTTGGATGGTGTATCAATACACCCAGTCACTACAAAGATAGGTGTCCTTCCTAACTCAGTTGCCGGACAGGAAGGAAACCTCTCAGGGATTTCACAATGAGCAATGGAAGGATTAACTACAACATTGTAGCTCCTCCCATAATACTAACCTAATTGACAGAGTGAAAAGAAGGAAGCCTGAACAGAATACAAATATTCCCAAAACATGCATCCTGTTTGCAACAAGGCACTAAAGTAATACTGCAAATCATTTCGCAAATCAATTAACTTTTTTGTTCTGAATACAAGTGTTATGTTAGGGAAAATGCAATCCAATACATTACTGAGTACCACTCTTGTTACGTCCGTCGTTAAATGAAGACCAAGGTGCAGCGTGGTAGGCGTACATATCCTTTCATTTGAAATGTTCCACCAAAAAAACAATCAACACCTCAACGAACGTAAAGCTTCGGAGTGCAACACCTGCAACACAAAAAAGACAAGATCCCACAACTGAAGGAGGGAAAAAGGGCTGCCTAAGTATGATCCCCAATCAGAGACAACGATAGACAGCTGCCTCTGATTGGGAACCACACTCGGCCAACAAAGAAATATAAACATAGATTTCCCACCCTAGTCACATGGCAAATAAATCAGGAGTTAAAATGTGTTTAACAAGTCACATAATAAGTTGCATGGACTCACTCTGTGTAATAATAGTGTTTAACATGATTTTATTAATGACTACCTCATCTCTGTACCCCAACACATACAATCATCTGTAAGATCCCTCAGTCGAGCAGTGCATTTCAAACACAGATTCAACATATGCATATAAGGAAATGTTGTTTTCGAGACCATTAACACTCAGACCAATACAGTATTGGACTTGTTCCTGATTCTAATGGCTAGCATCTCGATAGCCAATAAGAATAAATAAGGGGAAAATAGATCAATTTGTCTGACCGCTCTAAATAGCTCAAAGTTATTCACTATTTTACTCTGTCATAAGACTCTAAACCATTGACTAAATGACTTAACAAAATTAAAATAGTGAAGGCATCTATAAATTAAATCACATCTTATCAAAAAGCCTTCTCCTATTTGCAATAAACACCTACCTTGACATTAATAATGTCCAATAGTTTCCAGAAAATAAAGAATATTGTCGATTGTGTTGCAATCGTCATTGTTTATTGCTGTACTGTAGTCGAGAACAAATGTATAAACATGTGTTCCAAATGCCACCCTGTTCCCTATATAGTGCACTACATTTGGCTCCTAGTAAGCTACTATCTGTGGGCCCTGCTCAAAAAGTAGTGCACTATATAGGTAACAGGGTGCCATTTAAGACACATGTATGTGTTCCACTACTAAGTCCTCTGCAGTAGTCGTCCAAAACCTCAGTGCTTCTGCTCTGTCTGTGTGTTCGAGGCATTAGCCGCAGTCCAGTAGGAACGGAGATAGCTGGCCTCTGCTGTAGAATTACAATACTGACATGATGACAGAAGAGATGGAAAATCACCTCTTTTCATTATTTGAAGCACACGGTGCTGGAGACACACACACACACACACACACACACATTGCATACAGACTTCCTATATATAAACTGGTATCCATCCCTCACTGCAGTGAACTGTTGAACTGTGGTTTTCAGGGTGAAAGCAGGTCATGTTCACAGTTCAGGTCTCACACACAGGGATTGGCTACTTTCTAAATGTAATCCGTTACAGTTACTAGTTACCTGTCCAAAATGTTAATCAGTAACGTAACTTTTGGATTACTCAAACTCAGTAACATAATCGGATTACTTTCAGTTACTTTTGGATTACTTTCCCCTTTAAGAGGTTTTGGAAGAAGACAAAATGGATCCATCAAATGCATTTGGTGTGTCATCATTGTGGGCTCTGATTGGTGGCATCATTTGGTGTGTCATCATTGTGGGCTCTGATTGGTGGCATCATTTGGTGTGTCATCATTGTGGGCTCTGATTGGTGGTCATCATTTAGTGTGTCATCATAGTGGTCTCTGATTGGTGGTCATCATTTAGTGTGTCATCATAGTGGTCTCTGATTGGTGGTCATCATTTGGTGTATCATCATTGTGGGCTCTGATTGGTGGTCATCATTTAGTGTGTCATCATAGTGGTCTCTGATTGGTGGCCATCATTTGATGTGTCATCGTAGTGGGCTCTGATTGGTGGTCATCATTTGGTGTGTCATCATAGTGGGCTCTGATTGGTGGTCATCATTTGGTGTGTCATCATAGTGGTCTCTGATTGGTGGCCATCATTTGATGTGTCATCGTAGTGGTCTGTGATTGGTGGTCATCATTTTGACGTGTCCTCATAGTGGTCTCTGATTGGTCAGACTCTCTCAGGTGGAACAAATTTAAACTTGCTCCTTTCTTTAAAGCCGCATTGAATGAAATGTATCAGAATGTCGTTTCTCCCTGTTCTCCTTTCATATGTATTTACACGCCATAGGAAACACACCTTATTCTATCATTTCCTGAAACATAATTTTACACTTTGTGGAGGAACACAAGGTTAAATAAGGATGTTTAAGCCTTGAGACAATTGAGACACGGAATGTGTACGTGTGCCATTCAGAGTGTGAATGGACAAGACAAAATAACACATATGAAATCATGTAGTAACCAAAAAAAAGCGTTAAACAAACCAAAATAGATTTTATATTTGAGATTCTTCAAAGTAGCCACATTTTGCCTTGATACACTCTTGGCCTAAATGTTATTTCATAGTTTTGATGTCTTTAAGATCTGATCATTTGAACATGTATCACATGAAATGTGTATAAAAAACAATAAGTCCAAAGAATAAATATAGTACGATACAGAAACGACTGTGAGTTGAATCCTATATCTGGCATATTTCAATTTTCAATCAATTTTATTTCAATCAATCAATCAATTTTATTTTATATAGCCCTTCGTACATCAGATAATATCTCGAAGTGCTGTACAGAAACCCAGCCTAAAACCCCAAACAGCTAGAATGCAGGTGTAGAAGCATATTTGTGCTTAGAACAGGTCAAATAACAATACTATACGCTTTTAAACAGTGTCATTTCCAAATGTTCTGAAGTCATTTTATAGTTTTTTTATTTTATTTATTTTTACACATTTTCTCAAAATCACAACTTCGTGTCAATCTGAAAATGTCAAAATGGCCTAGACACAACGTTGGCACCACATTTCATGCGCTTACACCAAACACAATGTGTTCAGTGGCGCCTGTTAATATTGTCCTAAATATAGTACAAGGACGTGAATGGGTTAAAAGTACTGAGGACAGAAATACACTCGTGTCCTTCCTCAACGTGATGTGTAGAGACATCAGACTCCACGTTGAAACAGCCTCTTCTCTTCCCCTCTGTTTCCTCTCCGTTGTCAGAGTCTAGTAGTTCAATCTTGAGAGGAGCCTTTATTCCTTTAATGGGGACAGAGAGAGAGGACAGCCAGAGGCGGGGTGATGTGAACTTATGTGATTTTAGGCATGTCCTGAAGCATCTCACATTGTTCTTAAAACAGCCCGTCTGTCTGTCTGTGTTCAACACAAAGCCAGAGGCCTAGCCTGGTCAGTGTAGTTCTCCCAACAGCCAGCCGGCCATCCGAACGGATGAGGGAAAAAGTCAGCTAGTTATAGCCAGCCAGTCAGTCATTTAGCCAGCAATTCATCCATCCATTCTCTCCTCTCCTCTCCTCTCTCCTCTCCTTGCTCCTCTCCTCTCCTTGCTCATCTCCTTGCTCCTCTCCTCTCCTTGCTCCTCTCCTCTCCTTGCTCCTCTCCTCTCCTTGCTCCGCTTCTCTCCTTGCCTCTCCTCTCCTTTCCTTTCCTTGCTCCTCTCCTCTTCCTCCCCATATCCTCCTCTCCTTGCTCCTCTCCTCTCATCTCCTTACTCCTCTCCTCTCCTTGCGCCTCTCCTCTCCTTGCTCCTCTCCTCTCCTTGCTCCTCTCCTCTCCTTGCTCCTCTCCTTGCTCCTCTCCTCTCCTTGCTCCTCTCCTTTCCTTGCTCCTCTCCTTGCTCCTTGCTCCTCTCCTCTCCTTGCTCCTCTCCTCTCCTTGCTCCTCTCCTCTCCTTCCTCATCTCCTCTCCTTGCTCCTCTCCTCTCCTTCCTCCTCTCCTTGCTCCTCTCCTCTCCTCGCCTTGCTCCTCTCCTCTCCTCTCCTTGCTCCTCTGCTTGCTCCTCTCCTTGCTCCTCTCCTCTCTTTGCTCCCCTTCTCTCCTTGCCTCTCCTTGCTCCTCTCCTTTCCTCTCCTTGCTCCTCTCTTCTTCCTCCCCATATCCTCCTCTCCTCTCATCTCCTTGCTCCTCTCCTCTCCTTGCACCTCTGCTCTCCTTGCTCCTCTACTCTCCTTGCTCCTCTCCTCTCCTTGCTCCTCTCCTTGCTTCTCTCCTTGCTCCTCTCCTCTTCCTCCCCATTACCTCCTCTCCTTGCTCCTCTCCTCTCCTTGCTCTTCATCTCCTCTCCTTGCTCCTCTCCTCATCGTCCTCTCCTCTCCTTGCTCCTCTCCTAGCTCCGCTCCTCTCCTTTCTCCTCTCCTCTCCTTGCTCCTCTCCTCTCCTTGCTCCTCTCCTCTCCTTGCTCTTCATCTCCTCTCCTTGCTCCTCTCCTCATCCTCCTCTCATCTCCTTGCTCCTCTCCTCTCCTTGCTCTTCTCCTTGCTCCCCTCCTTGCTCCTGTCCTCTCCTCATCCTCCTCTCCTCTCATTGCTCCTCTCCTTGCTCCTCTCCTCTCCTTGCTCTTCATCTCCTCTCCTTGCTCCTCTCCTCATCCTCCTCTCATCTCCTTGCTCCTCTCCTCTCCTTGCTCCTCTCATCTCCTTGCTCTTCATCCCCTCTCCTTGCTCCTCTCCTCAACCTCCTCTCCTCTCCTTGCTCCTCTCCTCAT